>NC_091477.1:90469522-90769522 GCF_036971445.1 Narcine bancroftii | reverse complement strand
TACAAAGGGTGTGGAGAGGCTGCAGAAGGATGTAGTTAAGTTAGGTGAGTGGGCAAATATCTGGTAGATGGAATTCAATGTTAGTAAATGCAAGGTCATCCACTTCAGTAGGAAAAACAGAAGAGCAGATTATTATTTAAATGGTGAAAAACTGAAGCATGCTGTAATGCAGAAGAACTTGGAAGTGCTTGAATCACAAAAAGTTGGGTTGCAGATACAACAAGTTATTAACAAGGTAAATGGAATGTTGGCCTTCATTGCTAGAGGAATTGAATTCAAGAGCATGGAGGTCATGCTGCAATTATACAAGGTACTAGAGAAGCTGGAGTACTGTGTGCAGTTCTGGTCTCTATATTTGAGGAAGGATATACTGGCCTTGGAGGCAGTCCAGAGGAGGTTCACCAGGTTGATCCTGGAGATGAGAGGGTTGACCTATGAGGAGAGACTAAATTGCCTGGGATTATACTCACTTGAATTCAAAAGAATGAGAGAAGATCTTATAGAAACATAAAATTATGAAAGAGATAGATAAAATGGAGGTATTAAAAATTGTTTTCACTGGTAGGTACCAGAACTAGGGGACACAGCCTCAAGCTTCAGGAGAGTAGATTTAAGACAGAGATGAGGAAGAACTGTTTTTCCCAGAGAGTAGTGAATCTGTGGAATTCTCTGCCCAGAGAAGCAGTTGAGGCTACTTCATTAAACACATTTAAGGTTCAGTTAGATAGATTTTTATATGAAAAAGGAATTAAGGGGTATGGAGAAAAGGCAGGTAGGTGGAGTGGAGTCAATGATCAGATCATCCATGATCTTATTGAATGGCGGACTAGGCTTGACAGGCCAGATGGCCGACTCCTGCTCCTATTTCTTATTTCCAGTAGATTAATCAATATGCATAAATATTTTCACAAAGCTTATGTCAATTACTATAAAGCCAATCCTAGTATTTTTCTAGCATTCAAAATATTGACTGTATTACATTGTTACCACTTTTCTATTTTACATTTTTCTTTTTTTTTTATAAATAAAATTCAGTTGTAACTGGTTACATTATATTTACTGAAAATTAAATAACTTATGCACAGCATGAAACCCTTAAGAATAAAATAAAATTTAAGGTTAAAACATGATGGAGCAGCAAAGAATCTGTGTAAATCCTGCTGCTATCATGAGCTATTGTTCCATTATGTTTTTCTGTAATAATTTTCATCAAGCTTTATTTTCATCATGGATTACATTTTTTTTCTAAAAGTTGTATAAATATGTATTACAAAAGGGTGATTATTATGAAAAAATATGGTTTGAATTCTAAACAGTTTGCAGTTCAAATATACAAGTTTGAATCACATGTTTTGTTTAGGATTTTATTCTGCTATACAGTATATTGCTTGTAGCCATAATTACTATATGTCAAGGCATAAAAACAACTAATCTGGTATTATGCGAGTCATTGAATCTTTAAGCTTAATAAATAATGCTTCATAGAGATTTTTGCCATGGTCCCATTAAAATTGTATTAAATGTACATTTCTATTGGATATTTAGTAATATTTTGACATTCAAATTCAATTAAAAAGCAACATATTCTATGAAGCATTTTTATTAAGATTAAAGATTCAGGGGAGGGAGATGAAAATTGGTGATGAGAAGCTGGGGGAGGTGCATTAGAAATGTAACAAAAATGAATACCAGAGGTGACTGGGAAAAAGAGAGAAATAAGAGAATTCAGGCAACCTGACCAGATAAACACACCGTAGTAACTACATGCATTCTCTAAATTGTCAGAACACATCGTTACCAACAAAATATATGTATCTAAGAATTGCTTATATATTTCAGCTTTACTTTCCTAATAACCAAAACAGAATTTCAACATGTACTCAGATGCTTTCCATGGTGCTGAACAGATTCATGGCATTTCAGCCACATATACTGAAAAGACCATGAAGATGCTACCGGTCAACCCAACTGTGTGGGGAATAAAACCAGAAAATGCTGAAAATACTCAGCTGATCAGTCTGCATCTGTGAGAAGACCCCCAACATAATTAAAGTTTCAGGTTTAAACCCTTTCCCAGCAGTGCCAAGAATCCTTGGTAAGTGATATGGTACCAGTCAGGAGACCAGCAAGTGGTAACAGGCATTTACCACCATCCAACTCCACAGGGTCATCAGTGCCAATTGCCAAGATGGTATCAACCAGTGGCCTTTTGGAGGAAACCCAGTCCCTGATGGAACTCTCTGGAACTTGAAGAATTAGATAAGATTTGATCAATATATTCAAGGTGCGTAGGAGAACGAGAGAACTGACATAGTGGATTCAGAAGTTTTATTTCCACTGACTCAAGTTCAAGTTTATTATCATCCGATTTTACAAGTTGTAATGCGCGTCGAAAGAACCAAAGCCTTGTTGATCCAAACCAAGGCTTTTATTAACTAAAAGACTGGAGCATATCACAAGTAGGTTGACCAGTCCAGAATGACCTGCAGCAATCCTTTAAGACCTACCAGTAGGTGTGGCTACACTCTCAGCCATCACAGTCATCCTACATGATCATCTGTACATATATACATTGGTGATAGAATCTGTACTATCACACAAGTACAACCCAATGAAAGAGTGCTCTCTGGTCTTCGTGCCATAGCATGCAAACACACCACCAAACATTACACACACACACACACACACACACACACACAAATGAATACATTTGCAGTGCATATATACATATATAAAAATAAATAAATATTGCTTAATAAATAGTAGAGTCTCAAAGGGTTTGTACATTCAGCCATTCAGCAGCTTCAATGCCCGTGGGAATGAGCTGTATCTCAGACTGGCAGTTCTGGCTCTGATGCTCTATTTCGTTCCTAGTGGGAGTTGCTGAAAGGTGGTGGGAGGTAGAGAACCTCAACTATTTTGCATGCCCTCTTAAAATAATGATCCCAGCAGATCACATTGATGGAGGGGGTGGAAGGAGAGCCCAGTGATCCTCTCTGCTGCTTTTATGTTCCAGTAGATTGACCTCTGATCCAATGCCCCACAGATAATTTACATTGGGGTGAATGAACAGGCTCTGGAATGTTAGAGCAGGAATTGACTATTTAGCCTTTCACAGTCAATGAAATCATGGCTTAATCTGTTATCTACTGTATTTCCATATGCCTACATTTACATCATATCTCTTAACATGTTTAGCATATTCTGTAAAAGTGTTTAAGTTAAGAATTGGCTGCACATTAATTACTTCTTGTAGATTAAAGTTCCAAATTTACATGATATTTTGCATGTGAAAGTTTTTTTTGTTTTATTAATCAAAAGTTTCTAGTGTTAGATGAAGCTAAACAAGAATGTCTGCAGATGCTGGGGTCAAGGGCAATACATCACACGGTGATGCAACTGGTAGGACACTTACAATAGAGCTCCTGTAGAAAGTTGACAGGATAGCAGTCTGTAGCCTTACCCACCTCAATCTTCTCAGGAAGTCAGTTGCCATTGCACCTTCCTGACAAGTGAGGAGATGCTGTTTGAACAGGCTAGGTCACTTCTCAAGTGGAATTTAACCAATTGTATTCAGGCACCTGCTGACATTTTGATGAAGGGCTCAAGCCTCAAACACTAGTAATGTATCTTTGTCTTTGCGAATATAAAGTACGTCGGACTTGTCAGCCACAAACGAGCCTGCAGCTGACGTGGGCATTACCCCCTCCATAAATCTTCGTCGCGAAGCCAAGCCAAAGAATAAAGTACACTATTGACCTGTTGAGTTTCTCCAACATTGTTTATTCACATCATTCAATGTGACTGCAGACTTTCATGTTTTACTCCAAGGAATATGATGCTCTCTACTCTCTCCATTACTGAGTTATTAATTTGTAATGGTGGATGCACGTTCCTGGTTCTCTTGAAGTCCTTGTTTTGTCCTCATTAAGACTCAGGTTGCTATTCTTGCAACATATCACAAGATGTTCCTCCTCTTCTTTCTAGTGCAACTTCTCTTTGTTGCTAATGAGTCCTATTACTTTTGTGTAACTGCAGACATTATGACACTGATGGAGCTGGATCCAGCATTGCAGTCATGGGCGACTATTGTGAACAGGAGAATTTTGAGCAGCCCTGAGATACACCTGTGGTGTGATTGTGGCTTCTCCGTCTGGAACCTGGTGGGTGAGTGGATTGTGAAGATAATGTGGCCTCTCTGTCTGGAATCTGATGGGATTGTGAATTGCAGATAGTCATGTGACCTCTCTGGCTAGAGCCTAGTCAGATTCACCTCACCTGCCAATCAAGGATTAGATCCGCCAAAGGTGAGGCTGACACACAATTGGTCCGTGCAGGTCACGTGGACAAGTCTTGCATTTAACAAGCTGAGCACATGCAGTCTCTGCTCTCTCTCTCGGTTTTCTGCTGCTGCATGGAGACCATCACTGAACTCTACGCTGCAGGCCACAGGCTGCTATGGAGGTCCAAATGCAATGGGCTCAATCTGGATTCCAATCTGAGGGTTATGCTGGAGACCAGGTTCATTGATATACTTACTAGTTGTAATTAATTTACTCTTTGTTACTGTGCTGTGCCTAATAGAGATGATGGAGAGATGTCTAACCCTTGTGTTCCCAATCGGGAGTTGAGAATGATTAGCAGCAATTTATTCACATCTGATATGTAGTTATTTGTGTATTATTGCTATGTATGTGTTTGTTAGTTGTGACCATTGCTGAACTCCAGGCAGCAGGCAAAGGGCTGCTCTGGAGGGCTGACTAAATGGGTCCTAGCAGCAGTAACACTGGACATTAGGTTCATGTGTATGTACTTGTTAGTTATGCAATATTTAGTACCTGTGAGTGGTGGGGGCTGAAGATATTAAATCCTCATTTCTAGGTATACCGTGCCTGTTGGTGGTGGGTACTTAAGAAATTAAGCTCTTGTTTCTGGATATACCATGCCTGTGGGTGGTGGGTGCTGAAGAAGTTATACTCTTATTTCTCGGTACACCGTGTCTGTGTGGATGTGTGCCCTTTTGTGAATTTCCTTGTGCGTAAATAAAGCCCAAGATTTGTTTATAATGTGTCCAGCCTTGATTCTTTTTGAACCCATCAAACCTATTCTTGAACACAACAGCATCAGTGCTAAACGTGACAGTGCTCGATGTTCTTCTGCTGACTGAGATAGACTATGGTCTTTCCATGAGGAAGTCCTGTTACAAGAGATGGTGTGTTGAGTCCCAGCAAGGATAGCTGCACCCCCAGCCACAGGGGAATGGTCATATTAAATGCCAAGCTGAAGTCGATGAACAGCAGCCTATCATATCAGTTGTCGTTCTCCAGGTGGTTAAGTGAGAATGGAGGGACAAGGCTATGGAATCATCAATGGAATAGTTTAATCTAGGCAAATCGAAATGAGTCCAGTAGTGTCTGGGAGGTGTGCTTTGATGCATTTCATAATGGTGGAGGACAGTACCATAGACTTGTACTCATTGATGAATGTTACTGTTGCCCTCTTTAGTACTGGTATGATGTTGGCTGTCTTGAAACCTGTGGGGACAACGGACAGCTGCAGTGACATGTTGAAGATGTCTATAAGGACCTTCGTCAATTGATCTGTTCAGTCCTTAGTATCTGACCAGGCATGTTGTCTTGTATGGCCGCCTGGTGTGGGTTCACCTCACCTATGTAGGGGGCCCATTCATCAGGTGAGCATGGAGCTTTCTTCGGCATCAGCCTGTTCTTCTTATCAACTGAGGAATTTTACACCTGGACAATACACAAATGTGCCAGAGTTGGTTACCCTTTATTTCTTATGGGTACTGTATAACCTGTCGAGTTTCTCCAGCATGTTGGTGTATTGCCCTTGACCCCAGCATCTGCAGACATTCTTGTTTAGCTTCATCTAACACTAGAAACTTTTGATTAATAAAACAAAAAAAACTTTCACATGTAAAATATTATGTAAATTTGGAACTTTAATCTACAAGAAATAATTAATGTCCAGCCAATTCTTAACTTAAACACTTTTACAGAATATGCTAAACATGTTAAGAGATATGATGTAAACGAAGGCATATGGAAATACAGTAGATAACAATTAAGTCATGATTTCATTGAGTGTGAAAGGCTAAATAGTCAATGAATACCCTGTTCATTCACCCCAATATAAATTGACCATTAACTTGCTCCTGTCTTAATCATAATGAAATTGTTATAGAAGGCTAATGAAATATATAGCTCACTGCAGTGAAGGACCGTAACACTTGCTGGAGGATAAAATAATATCAATACTGAGAAATTCTTGAATCACACAAAAGCTCCGCCTTTCCCTGTGCTTTCAAAGTGAATATTATTTAAATCAAAAGGATAGACTTTAAATGTGTCATCTGTAGATTATTGAAAACGGAGAGAAGAAAATTGGCTGAAACGATCTCACACTAATAACTGAGCCTGTCTGTCTTCTCATGAAAAGAGAATCCAGTGAGCTTTGCAGCATCTATGTATTAGCTCCTTGTCAGATTTTCTGCTCAGTAAATGTTTACTATATAGCTAGATAAAAATTTTATTGACATAGCAATTTCACTGAATTGGAAAGGATTTTTATGATACTGTTTTGAGTTCATGGAAGATATCCTAATGGTAATATTCACAGCAAATCTCCCCTCAGCCTTCTCTTAAGAAAACACTTTCAGGCTCTCCAGTCTAGCCTTGTAATACCCCATTGCAGAAATCATTCTCACAGATCTTTTCTGGACCCTCTCCAATGTCCTCACATAATAAAGCAATTAGAATTAAATGCAATACTCCAACTAAAGTCAGACCAGTATTTTACAAAGGTTCAGCATAACCTCCTGACCTTTATATAAGCCTCTACAAATAAAACCCTCCGTCTGCCTCACTCGACCGAGGCCGGGGCCGCCGTCTCCCCCTTGCTCCTGCCCGTATCGGGGCCGCCGCCGTCTACCCTTCGCCCGGACCGGGGCCGGGGCCGCTGCTGCTCTCCCTGTGCCCGGACTGGGGCCGCCGCCTCCCACTCCCTGTCCGGACCGGGGCCTCCGTCTGCCTCACTCGACCGAGGCCGGGGCCGCCGTCTCCCCCTTGCTCCTGCCCGTATCGGGGCCGCCGCCGTCTACCCTTCGCCCGGACCGGGGCTGGGGCCGCTGCTGCTCTAAATAACTTGTCTAAATAAGATTGTAACAATTCAGTTGTCACTGACTCTCTCCCTTCTAGCAGCTCATTCCATTTCCCTATTACCCTCACACACAGTGCGGCTTTCGCGCTAACAGAGGAACCACTGACATGGTCTTTGCCCTCAGACAGCTCCAAGAAAAGTGTAGAGAACAAAACAAAGGACTCTACATCACCTTTGTTGACCTCACCAAAGCCTTCGACACCGTGAGCAGGAAAGGGCTTTGGCAAATACTAGAGCGCATCGGATGTCCCCCAAAGTTCCTCAACATGATTATCCAACTGCACGAAAACCAACAAGGTCGGGTCAGATACAGCAATGAGCTCTCTGAACCCTTCTCCATTAACAATGGCGTGAAGCAAGGCTGTGTTCTCGCACCAACCCTCTTTTCAATCTTCTTCAGCATGATGCTGAACCAAGCCATGAAAGACCCCAACAATGAAGACGCTGTTTACATCCGGTACCGCACGGATGGCAGTCTCTTCAATCTGAGGCGCCTGCAAGCTCACACCAAGACACAAGAGAAACTTGTCCGTGAACTACTCTTTGCAGACGATGCCACTTTAGTTGCCCATTCAGAGCCAGCTCTTCAGCGCTTGACGTCCTGCTTTGCGGAAACTGCCAAAATGTTTGGCCTGGAAGTCAGCCTGAAGAAAACTGAGGTCCTCCATCAGCCAGCTCCCCACCATGACTACCAGCCCCCCCACATCTCCATCGGGCACACAAAACTCAAAACGGTCAACCAGTTTACCTATCTCGGCTGCACCATTTCATCAGATGCAAGGATCGACAATGAGATAGACAACAGACTCGCCAAGGCAAATAGTGCCTTTGGAAGACTACACAAAAGAGTCTGGAAAAACAACCAACTGAAAAACCTCACAAAGATAAGCGTATACAGAGCCGTTGTCATACCCACACTCCTGTTCGGCTCCGAATCATGGGTCCTCTACCGGCACCACCTACGGCTCCTAGAACGCTTCCACCAGCGTTGTCTCCGCTCCATCCTCAACATCCATTGGAGCGCTCACACCCCTAACGTCGAGGTACTCGAGATGGCAGAGGTCGACAGCATCGAGTCCACGCTGCTGAAGATCCAGCTGCGCTGGATGGGTCACGTCTCCAGAATGGAGGACCATCGCCTTCCCAAGATCGTATTATATGGCGAGCTCTCCACTGGCCACCGTGACAGAGGTGCACCAAAGAAAAGGTACAAGGACTGCCTAAAGAAATCTCTTGGTGCCTGCCACATTGACCACCGCCAGTGGGCTGATAACGCCTCAAACCGTGCATCTTGGCGCCTCACAGTTTGGCGGGCAGCAGCCTCCTTTGAAGAAGACCGCAGAGCCCACCTCACTGACAAAAGGCAAAGGAGGAAAAACCCAACACCCAACCCCAACCAACCAATTTTCCCTTGCAACCGCTGCAATCGTGTCTGCCTGTCCCGCATCGGACTGGTCAGCCACAAACGAGCCTGCAGCTGACGTGGACTTTTTTACCCCCTCCATAAATCTTCGTCCGCGAAGCCAAGCCAAAGAAAAAAAAAAAATAAAACCCAGAACAGTGTCTTATTTTTCAACCTGCCCTGTCCCTCTGCACCCACTATGCTCCTACAACACTTTTGAAACAATATCTTCATTCTTACCCCACATCTGACAATAATGCATCACTTCACATTTAGGAAAAAAAGTCTGATGGTTGGAGTCAACAGAAGATTGTAGAGACAGTTTGAAATCAATCTACCCAGCCACAGGATATCACTGCAGGAGTTCCTCAGGTTAGTGTCCTAGGCCCAACCACCTTCAGGTGCTTCATCAATTATCTTTCTTGTTACAGAAGTAGGAATGTTCTCTCATGTTTGAACAATGCTTGGTTACATTTGCAACTCCTCAGCAAATGAAATCCATATCTGCATACAGCAAGATTTAGAAATCTATATGGGCCAAGTAACATTCAAATGTCAAATGTCAACAATTAACATCTCAAAAAAATAGAGTCTAACAACATACCATTATCATTCAGTAGTATTACCATCAATCACTCCATTAGCAATTCACTAAAATCTGTTCCCTGTCTTGATGTTTCTGAACTTTTATCAGGACTGAATGGGGCCTCTGTCCTGGACCTGGCTTGGGGAAGAAAGACTGGTGGGCTCTTTCTATCTGGAGATCCTCTCCTACCCTATACTTTCCCTACATCTCAGTTCAATGCAGTGAAAAAAACCTTAAAAAACAAAGAAATTAGCTTTACTCTGCTACAAGCAGCAACCCTAAAGGTGTTCCTGTCTGAGCCGGCAAGGTGGGGGGGGGGGGGGGGGGGGGTGGGAGAGGTGGTATTCTTTATAGATGCCAAAAAGGCATGAAATTTACAAACACCCTGGCCACCACCCAGAGAGATGCCCAAGAGAGAAAATAGGATGGAGGGCTAAAGACTTGAAGTGATCTGGCTGTAAATAATATAACTATAATAGAAACAATGGTTGCACTTTGTTTATCATGAGGTTTAATGAAGAAAAGTAAGTTGGGAGCTCTGGGGTGGTGGATGAGGAGGCAAGTGTAAGATGGGTGCCACCTATGTTTTGGACAGAGGTAGATCAGGGGGGCGGTGGAGAAAGGAAGGAGAGGAGATTATTTGGGGATGTATGTATATTTTTTTAAATTGTTGGTTTGACTCTTTTTAGTTTAAGTTTGTCTCAAGCACGGACGTCTGTGCCAGGAGTCGAAGGAAGACAAATGGGATGAAAGATAAGTATCAAGACAGAGGGAAGGGGGAAAAGGACAACAGAATAGCTCCAAGGTAATGGATAGAACAATTAAATTTGTAAGATTTAATGTAAATAGGACGATAAAGAGAAAATTAGTCTCAGCATATCTTTAAAAAATTGTAGGCAGACATAATGTTTTTGCAGGAGACCCACCTTACAAAGCAACAGAATACAAAGCTAAAGAGGGGGTGGGTAGGCCAGGTGGTGATGTCCTCCTTCAATTCCAGAGCCAGGGGAGTGGCTATCCTGATAGGGAAGAATGTTCCAGTGGTAGTTAGGGATGTAGTCGCAGACCCAGCAGGGATGATGCACTATCAAATAAACTTGGAATCCTGGACACTTATGAATATATATTCCCTGAAATTCAATGATGAAAAATTTATACAAGATGCATTCTTAAAAGTAACTGAAGGGTGTGAGAATGTCCTGATGGAGGGGGATTTCATTTTTTGTCTGGATCCGGTCGTGGACAAGTCAGCAAAGAAAATAACAAGGGCTATGGTGGCTTAGACTTATGAAGAACTGAATCTCATAGATGTCTGGAGAAGGCTGAATCTGAGAGAAAAAGATTACTCCTTTTACTTGAGACAACTCAATTCCTACACTAGAATTGATTTATTTTTGGTGTCAGCCCAAATGGAAGATAGGATAGTGTAAACCAAGTACATGGCTCAGCTATTGTCAGACTAATCACCCTTGAGTTTATCCATCATAATGCCAGATGAGCAGGCCTTGTTGCTTTTGGAAGGTGGGGGGGGGGAAGAAAACAGAATTTTGTAGCTTCGTCAGAGCCTAGATAGAACTGTTCTGTGAGATGAACTGCCCCTCTACTGAGAATAACTTCCTAATATGGGACACATTGAAGGCTTATTTAAGGAGTCAGATAATTAATTATTCTAAGAGCATCATAAAAAGGGAACATGAAGGAGGTTAATGCTTTAGAACAGAAGATAGATCAACTGGAAAAGGATTATCAAAGAGCAGGCACAGAAGAAAAATACAGGAATTTGGTGAATAAAATGTTCAAATATAATACATTACAAACATACAAGACAGAAAAGTTGATATTAAGATCGAGACAGCAGTACTATCAGCTGGGGGAGAGGGCCCATAAAGTCTTGTCCTGTCAGGTGATGCCAGAGAGGCCTCAAAAACAATCAATGTGATTCAAACAGGGGAAGGCAAGAACTCAAATAAGCCAAAGGAAATAAATGAAACATTTGGAAGGTTTAAAAAAGAATTGTATAAATCTGAATCAGGGGGGTGATCCTACCAAAATAGATGATTTCTTTGGATCTACCAAATTTGGATCAGGAACAGCGAGAGGGGTTGAGTGCCCTTTTCTCTAAGGAGGAGATTGCATGAACCCTGAGCTCCTTGCAGGCTGGCAAATCATTGGGGGATGATTTCAAAGATATTTTAATGCCCCTACTCATGAAGGTGTTGGATCAGATGGCGGAGACATATATCCTCTTGGCGTCTTTCTCAATAGTAATTAACATGGTAATCCTAAAGAAAGGTAGGGACCCATTGAATCCCATCTTGTATAGACCCATCTCATAATGGAACACAGATAATAAAATCATTGAAAAGCATTGGCCAATATGTTGGCAGAATATTTGCTAAAATTAATGAATCCAGACCAAGCTGGAAATGTATAAAGGAAACAATCAGCAAACATAGCTCATTTGCTTAATATAGTACATTTGGCACAGTTGGGCGTGGATCCAGGAGTGGCCATAGCTCTGGATACAGAGAAGGCCTTGGGACTTTTTGTTCAAGGGACTGGAGAAATTTGGATTAGGTTAAAAACACTTTACTGTAAACCCCCCCAAGCAAAATATATTACAAATGGGTAGATGTTTCAAGTGTTCCCATTGAGAAGGTCCAGTAGTCAGAGTTGACCATTGTCCCCAGCACTGTAAATATTGGCAATTGAGCTGCTGGCAGAAGCCATTCGGTGGTATCCAGACATAAAGGCATTCAAGGCGGGTCAGGTGGGACACAGAAATCAACCTTTTCATTGATTATGTGTTCATATATTTGATATACTCTGGGGAGTCATTGCCTTGGCTGAGGACCACACTGCTGGATTTTGAGAAGTTCTCAGGGTACAAGGTAAATATGGTCAAAAGAGAGATTATGCCTTTGATGAGCTGGGATTATAGACAATATCAACAGAGAAGTTTATTTAAATGACTGCAAGGCGGCATTAAATATCTGGGGGTAAAAGTAGACAAAAATTTATGGAACTTATACAAACCTAATCATCTCCCTTGGCTCTGGAAGATTGAGGAGTACCTTGCTTGATGGAGGGCTCTTCCCATAACACTGGTGGGCAGAGTTAACTGTGTCAGAATGAAGGCGATGTCAAGGTTCCAGTAACTTTTTCAATTGTTACCCATTTTGTTGCCCCAATGCTCACTGAATGTGTCAGAAGATTCCTGTGGAATAGTAGTGGCTAGAATCTCCATGGAAAAATTGACATGAGATTATAATTTGGAGAGTTTAAAATTACCTGATTTTAAAAAAAAATTACTGGGGAGCCTAGGCAAGGTTTATCGGCCCACTCTATGAGGGGAGGGAGCCCCTCCCTCCTGGGTACAAATTGAACTACATACGGTAGGTGAAAAGATAGCAGGAGAGTTTATATATAAATAGGCCACTAAATTAATTTCAAAGAAAGCGGATAACCCCATACTAGAGCATGTACTTCAAATGTGGCAAAGAGTAAATCAATGTATTGGATTGAAGGTGGGGTTATCTCTCAAAGTGCCTTTGACCCAGAACAACTTGATGCCCTTGACTCTGAGTAATAACATCCTGGACACCTTGTGCCAGAAAGGGATCAGATGTATTGAGAATTGTTACAAATGAGGGCACCTTTTGTCATTTGAGGAACAAATATGATTTGTCTGATAGAACATTCGTCTGCTATCTGCAAATAAGATATTTCTTAAGGGAAAAAATTGGGACCATCTATGACCCTACCTTGATGCAGTAATGTGGAGAATCTAATTTGACTGGTGCATGTGTGTAAATTTATCTACAAGATGTATTACCTATTCCAAAAGTGAGGGCCTGAAGCCAGACTTACACAGGTTGAGGGAGAGATGGGAGTCAGACTTGGGCACAAAAAAATCAATGAAGAGTGGTGAAAGACCAATGTCTTGACAACGTGACTGGAGTTGTCAATGTCAGATACAGGTTGGTGCAATACAATGTTTGTTTGTATTTTATAAGCCTATGAAAATTAAAATAAAATATTCAAAAAATAGATGCAAATCCTGGAACTCATTGCCCAGCCACCTTCTCAAAAGCAGTTAGGAATGGTCTTGCTAATGACATTCAGATTCTAGGAAATTAATTAAAAACACTCATTTTTTTCTCCTTGGGATCATTTTGATCCAATATTATTAGGCATTTCACGGAGGCTGAAAATTTAGCATGACTAAAGTCACAAGAATCTTTGAACAATATATGGACTATTCTGAACATTGGATAATTTTCACTTTGTGCTGAATGTCTTCTGCCTGATGAAATGTTCCATTTCCTTTTCTAAGCTCCTTTTCATTTGGTGCAGGTATCATCTTTGATAAATACATGTTTTTATGAATGCATGGTGACCCAGGGATTGATGCACCAGATTTTTTTTTCTGTTTCACTGGCACTTTCCTGCAGCTTTGTAGATCACAATGTCAGAATCATTTAAGGTCTAGTTCTCATTCAGCCTGTCAGCAGAAAATAAGCCCACTGTATTTCAGATCCAGTTATGAGAACTTGTCAGGTTCCAGTCTGCAGGTGACAGATAAATGCCTCGTCTCCCTGAGCAATATTCTAATAAGTCACTTTCTATGTTTGATTGGGTTATCAGTCTCCTGATGTCACTATTCTTCATCACTAAACCCACTTTAGCTGTTCCCTTTATGGGATCAGCTAGCAGTTTTAGATCTTTAGGGGTTTTGTGTGAATAATATTATGAAAGAAAAAAAATTTACTGTGAATACCAGAAATCAAAATTTGACACATTAATGGGAAAAGTCAGCATCTGTGCAGCATCAACATTCCAGGTTGACGAACTTTAATCAGAACTTACTCGTTGCTAATTTCCTTAAAGGGACATTACAAGCGACTCTCCTTAACAATGGGTAGAGGTTTAAGGTGAACAGGGCTGAGGGACAGGCACACTGTATATTCAATTCAAGCTTAGTTAGAGCCCACCTCACTGACAAAAGGCAAAGGAGGAAAAACCCAACACCCAACCCCAACCAACCAATTTTCCCCTGCAATCGTGTCTGCCTGTCCCGCATCGGACTTGTCAGCCACAAACGAGCCTGCAGCTGACGTGGACTTTTTACCCCCTCCATAAATCTTCGTCCGCGAAGCCAAGCCAAAGAAAGAAGACTCCTTTTAGTACCAACTCTGCAAGGCTTAGGAACAATAACACAAGGAAGACAAGGGGGAAGGTTCAGGTTTAAAAAGCAACAGGAGTTATTAATGTTATTTTTTGTAACCATCAATTTGTATGAAAATTTAGTATAACTACTGGAATCAAATGCTAATTGGACAGATCAGGAAAATTAAAACATGGAACTATACTCAGGATAGAATGGAAATGTTCCATTAGGACAGGTTTTAGAATAGCTGGATTGGAAATGCATGAAAAGGCTAAATAGGATTTTCAATGGGATAATTTACCAAAACATGGGAGAATCTGATTAAAATAACATGTCTGATGATAAAATTCATTGGTGAGAATAAATAGCAGGGAAAGCAAGGAAGATCAACATAACTAGTCAGTTATGTTACAGAAATATGAAAGACCTACAAAGAAGGTAATTTGAGCAACTGTACAGTAACTAAAACTGGGCAAGTGGAGGCTTTAATGGCATATAATGAGAAACTAGAGTCAAGTCAAGGGTCTGGAGTCATATGAACTAATCCAAGGAAGAATCCCAAATTTCCTGCCACAATTGATAATAGGGTTCTAGATTGATTTTTACAAAAGCACCATGACTGACACTGACCTTTTACCCTTTAATATTAAATCCCACCTTTTCCAATGTTGTTATTGAAGTCATCTTTCTGGATCTCTGCACTGTGTGCTTAGCTACTATGTTACCATGAGTTCAATTCTTGTTCTTGACTCTCATTTTCTGAGCTTCTCCATAAATGAGGATGAGACATTTAATTGTCCATTACTATTCACAAAGAGAAGTGCAGGACAGAATATACCAACAGATTATGAAAGAAAGTTGGGATATTGAATGGAAGAATCTGAATGGAGTCAGTGAAAACAAACTAGAGATATATTGATTTAGAAATAAAATATGTGGGAAACAGTAAACGGCAGGGAATGACTAAAAGATTAAGCAACCCAGGCCCCGGCTGACCACGTACTGAAGCTCCCAACTCCTTAGCTAATTACTCCAACACAGACCCCAGCTGTTTGACTACCTGAGTTACCAACGCCTCAGCCTCTGACTACCGCCTCGACCCGCACTCTGGAGCCCCCTAACTTTCACCTGGGCCCTAGCTTCCCTTGGGCCGGAGCTTCCAATGCTGACTTTCATCACATGCCTCCCAATGATGTAGACACCTACTGTGGTCCCGACCTCCCTGCTAAATCCCACAAGTTCATCACCATGCCCACTCCTTAGCTTTCCCCATCCCCCTTCTTCTCTCCATTCTCTACCCACATCTCCCCCTCTGAGCTCCACTCTTCTTCCCAACCCCTCATCAGACCCTCTCATCTGCCCCCTTCACTCAGTGACCACCGCTACTTTCCTCATTCCTCCTCTTGCATCCATACCCTCCTTCTCTGACGTCTTCTACACCCTCTCCTCTCTGACTTTAGCTACCTTCCCCCCTCTGACCTCACAGCCCTCCACCCCCACCCTTCAACCTCCCCATTGCTTCACTTCCCCCTTCTGATCTCCTCTACCTTCAATCTCTTCCTTCTAATCCTGCCTAACCTTCCTCCACCCCCACCATCCCTGCTTTCTCTTTACCATCCCCTCTCACCTTTCTCTCTCTCTCCACCCACACCTTAATGAGTTCCACGCACGGCATGATGTTGAACTCTTCTTTTGTCACCTCTGTCTCCAAGCCTACTTCCAAATTGTGGCTCCCTACCCCACCCAAGACCCCTTCTCCCACTTTGAGCCTTTTTGCTCCTCTTGGACACCTTGTCCTGGCCAGCTGCCCGCTCTGGATCTTTTTATTCCCAATTGCCACGGAGACAGCACTGTCTCAGTTTCACTACTCCCCGCTCTTATTCTAATCTCACCTCTTCCGATTGCTCTGCCCTCCACTCTCTCCACAACAATCCCAGCCTCACAATCAAGCTCGCAAACAAGGGAGGTGCTGTTGTGGTTTAACACACTGATCCTTACCTTGCCAAAGTCAGTCAACAGCTCTTAGACACTTCTTCCTACTTGCCTCTTCCACAGGACCCCACCACAGCTCATCAAGCCACCATCTCCAACAATATCTCCAAACTGATCACCTCTAGTCACCTCCCTCCATATAACTATATAACCATTTACAGCACAGAACAGGCCAGTTCGGCCCTACTAGTCCATGCCGTAACAAATCCCCACCCTCCTAGTCCCACTGACCAGCACCCGGTCCATACCCCTCCAGTCCTCTCCTATCCATGTAACTATCTAGTCTTTCCTTAAATGTAACCAATGATCCCGCCTCGACCACGTCTGTCGGAAGCTCATTCCACATCCCCACCACCCTTTGCGTAAAGAAATTTCCCCTCATGTTCCCCTTATAATTTTCCCCCTTCAATCTTAAACCATGCCCTCTAGTTTGAATCTCCCCCACTCTTAATTGAAAAAGCCCATCCACGTTTACTGCCTGTCCCTTTTAAAATCTTAAACACCTCTATCAAGTCCCCTCTCAATCTTCTACGCTCCAGAGAAAAAAGCCCCAGTCTGCACAACCTTTCCCTGTAACTCAAACCTTGAAATCCTGTCAACATTCTCGTGAACCTTCTCTGCACTCTCTCTATTTTGTTTATATCTTTCCTATAATTTGGTGACCAAAACTATACACAGTACTCCAAATTTGGCCTCACCAAAGCCTTGTACAATTTCATCATAACCTCCCTACTCTTGAATTCAATACTCCGATTTATGACGGCCAACATTCCAAATGCCTTCTTCACCACACCATCTACCTGAGTATCAGCCTTGAGGGTACTATTTACCACAACTCCTAAATCCCTTTGTTGCTCTGCACATCTCAATAGCCTACAATTTAATGCATATGACCTATTTAGATTTGCCTTTCCAAAATGTAACACCTCACACTTATCTGTATTAAATTCCATCAGCCATGTCTCAGCCCACACCTCCAGCCTTCCTAAATCACCTTTTAATCTATGGTAATCTTCCTCACTGTCCACAACACCACCAATCTTTGTATCATCCGCAAACTTGCTTATCCAATTCTCCACTCCTACTTCCAGATCGTTAATATATATAACAAACAATAGTGGACCGAGGACCGATCCCTGAGGAACTGCACTAGTCACCGGCCTCCAATTAGACAAACAATTTTCTACCACTACTCTCTGACACCTCCCATCCAACCATTGCTGAATCCATTTCACTACCTCCTCATTTATACCTAATGCCTCCACCTTTTTTTCCTAACCTCCTGTGGGAAACTTTGTCAAAAGCTTTACTAAAGTCTAAATAGACAACATCCACAGCTTTCCCTTCATCAACCTTTTTTGTAACCCCCTCGAAAAACTCAATCAGGTTTGTCAAGCATGATCTACCCCTGACAAAACCATGCTGATTACTCCCTAGCAATCCCTGTACCTCCAAATAATTGTAAATACCATCTCTCAGAACACTTTCCATCAACTTGCCCACCACAGACATCAGACTCATGGGCCTATAATTCCCAGGTTTACATTTAGAACCTTTCTTAAACAGTGGAACCACATGCGCCACCCTCCAATCCTTTGGCACTACCCCCTTTGGCACTATCCCACATTCATTGTTTCCCATCCCCACACCTTTAATCCAAGAAACACAAACCCAATCTTCTGAGCAGACTCATTGATTCACTTGCTCTTGCCAATCGAGTTTAATCTTGACTATCTTTTCTCGCTTGGTCCAATCCCTCGCCCCCTACATCTGTGACACCTCACATGCCCTCCATCCCTCCAGTGCCTTCAAATTCCCTGAACTGGACCACCTCAAAGCACTTCATTTATTTCTGAACAAGAAACACAGCCAGTCACCACCATCCTCGTCCACCTGGCAGACCTTGTCCTCAATCTTAATTACTTCTCATTTGACTAATCTCAACTCCTTCAAATTAAAGGAGTAACCATGGGTACCTACATGGTATTGTTGCCTGCCTGTTTGTGGGCTTTGTGAACCATTCCATGCTGCAAGCCTACACAGGAAAAGGAACCTCAACTCGCTATATTGATGACTACATCAGGGCCACCTCATGCACCATCAACTTCATTCACTTCACTGCCAACTTCCAACCTAATCTCAAACTCTCCTGGTCCATCTCCAACAATATTCTGCCCTTCTGGATCTTTCTGCCTCCATCTCGGTAGACAAGCTTTCTACAGACATATTTTACGAACTCACTAACAACCACAACTACCTCAATCTCACTTTTTCCACATCTAGTCCCCTGAAAAGATTCTATTCCCTTCTCGCAATTCCTCTGTCTTGACCACATCTATTCCCAAGATGAATTCTTCCAGTCCACATAATCGGAAATGTCCACCTTCTTCCACATGGCTTTCCCCTCAACCACCATCGACTCAGCCCTCACCTGCATCTCCTCCATTTCCCACTCATCTTCCTGGCCCCCTTGAGCCCCAAATGCAACAAATTCAGGATTCCTCTTCTCCTTACCTACCACCCCACCAGCCTCTACATTCCAGCACTTACCAGACATATCTTCCCCTCTCCAATTTTGGTAGGGACCACTCCCTTGTGCACTCATCCCTCCCCACCAATCTCCCCCAACCCCCCCCCCCCCTCCACCAGCACCTTCCCCTGTGGCCTCAGAAAATGCAGCACTTACACCCACTTCCCCTCCCTCACCACAGTTCAGGCCATTCAAGTGAAGCAATTCTTCACCTGTGTATCTATGGGAGTGATCTACTACATCCAGTGCTCCCTTTGTGGCCTTCTCTACATCAGAGAGATTGGGCACAGACTGGGCCCACTTCACTGAGGACCTTTGCACTGTCTGCATCAGTGACAGAGATCTCCCAGTGGCCAACTATTTCAATTCTACAATCTGACTCCCATACTCATACATCTGTCCATGGCCTCTTTAACTATCCTTCCAAGACCACCTGTAAATTGGAGGAGCAACACTTGATTTTCTGTCTGAGCACTCTCCAGCTGGATGGCATTAAAACCAACTTCTCCAGTTTATACTAACCTCCCTCCCTTCCCCTCATCTTCTTTTACTCAACTCTCTACCCCTTTCCCTCTCTATTCACTGAATCATCCTTCCTCCCCCTGCTGTGCCCTGCCTTCCTTCTCTACTTGCTGCCTTTGGGACCATGATCCTTCCACCTTTTTGTTTGGATGCCTGCCATTATTTTTCCATATCTTGATGAAGGACTAAAGCTTTGGTTATGTATCTTTATCTTTGCTATAAAAAGTAAATTGTTTGACCTGCTGAGTTTCTCCACTATTGTATTTTTATAAAGACATGCTGATAGGTTCATTGGTGACTGTATGTTGCCACTTAGTGCATATTATTGGCATACAAATCAAAGGTGAGTTCATAGGCACGTGAGAGAGAACAAGTTGCAGGGTTACAAGAAAATAAGGAGAGGGTAAGTAAGTAAGAGGGTAATAGGACTAATGGGATTGTTCGACTAAGAGGGCTGATTGGTCACTCCATGTGATGTTAGAAGTAGATGAAAGTAATAAAGAAATGATAAGGATTATGTCACAAGGAAAGATGATCATCAATGGTTGAACATTAGACTACCCACTCACATTTCCAGACCCACATGTTGGTCTGGGTAGCACTGGGATCTCTAATGATGCACCCCTTAAGACACCCTTGAAACTAACATCTGGCATTGTCCTGCTCCAAGTTTCAGAAAAATTTCACGCTATTAAAATTTAAGTAATTTAATAATATTTTTTTTAAATTGAAATGCAAATCTAAGGTTAATTCTGAACATTTAAAAGCATATATACATAGTCAATGAGATCCAACCCAATTAACTTGCAGGTAAATGATAGCCAAATGATACAAATATGAAATTAAAAACTTAGCTATGCTATTTATCAGAGAGACTAATAAAATAGTCATGACATTTGAAAATACTCAAAAAGATATAAAAACATTTAAGATAGGTGAGAAATAGTTGATATACTGTTCAAAATAAGTAACAGATAAAAACAAATCAACTAGATATATTGCATGTGTGAGAATCATAAAAAGAACTAACAGTAGCATTTAAAAGTAAATACAAATTTATTAAAATGAACTTTGCCAAAAGACAAAACGAGAAAACAAATAATTCTCTGAAGCAATAGATTTTATTAGCCTGAAGTGAGCACTACTTAAAGCAATAGAGAAGCAGAGCAACAAAATGTGCAAAGGAAACCGGTGAGCGTGGATATCAAAAGGAAAGGATATGTTTGACCAATACTAAATATTTAAAAATATAAATGACCTCAACACTTACCATTGTTCCCTTCGGCCATTTTTTTCCATTCAAACACATGGGCTTGTTGTTCCTTCACCTGTGGTAGGAACAATATGCAGGTTTCACGTTGTACATGTTGCAGAATTCAGCAAGTTTATGCTCTGCTGAGAGACCACAGGAGAATGTGCAAAATCAGAGTGTAGTCAGGAAATCACTCGTGGAGCCTACCCAACCAAAATTCTTATGCTTGACTGAAAGCCCCAAACTGCAGATATTTAAAGTTTAGCTTTGTGCACCAGCATTGTGTGGCAAGTTCTATAGCACGCAAGTGAAAGGATCAGTGATCGACACATCAGGCAATCTTCCTCATAAACACATCCAAAATTGTGATAGTTCCCCAACAGTTTGGTCAAACCACAGCCTAACAGTCATGTTAACAGATATATTTACATTGATGTCCTAATCAATGCAACTTCCCTCAAAATCTCAGTGACATCGTTTATTGCCATTTCCAAAAGGGATCTGGCAGAGTTCTGTATCTTCTATAAATGTACAAATAAGCTAAAATTTGTAAGATTTCAGATACAAATTTCCAAAAGTAGTAAGTAATCCCTATTTAGAAGACCATTCACATAATATACAAATACTTCATAATCTGATTATGAGCTGTTTTCCTAAATGTAAGTAATTTGAATCATCAATGGTTGCATGAAAGAGCAATGCTAACATCAGAAAAAAAGAGAGTACAAGCAATGAATAAAGATAGAACATAGAACAATGCAGCACACTACAGGCACTTCGGCCCTCAAAGTTTTGCTGATCTGTTTTTTTTAAGTAATAAATCCTCCCTACCTCTTAACCCTCTATTTTTATTCCATCTTTGTGCCTGTCTCCTTCAATGGCCCTCATGTTTCAACCTCCTTCACCATTCCAAGAATCCAGAACTCTGTGCAAAAAAAATATTCCCCCTGATGTCACCCCTAAACTTCCCTCCCTTCACTTTGTACACATGTCCTCTGGTGTTTGCTATTCCTTCCCTGGGAAAAAGGTGCTAGCTGTCCACCCTATCTATGCCTCTCTGAATCTTGTGGACCTCTTATGTCTCCTCTCATCCTTCTTTGCTCCACAGAGAAATGTCCCAGCTCTGCTAATCTTGCGTGAAAAGACTTGCTTTCTAATCCAGGCAACATCCTGGTAAATCTCCTCTCCACCCTTTCCATAGCTTCCACATCCGTCCTATAATGAGGTGACCAGAACAGAACTATGTGTGGTCTCACCAGAGATTTGTAAAGTTATAATATGATTGTCCAACACTTAAAAACAATCCCCCATGAATGAAGCCCAGCATCCAAGAGGCTTTCTGAACAACCTGTGGGGTGACCTTGAAAGATGTATGGATTTAAACCCCAAGGTCCCTCTGTTCATCAACACTCTTAAATAACCGACCATTAACCTTGTACTCAGCCTCTAGTTTGACCTTCCAAAATGGATCATCAAACATTTATCTGGATTAAGTTCCATCTGCCACTTTTCTGCCCAACTTAAGATCCTGTCTATAACCTACGACAAACTTCAGCACCATCCACAACTTCTCCAACCTTTGTATCATCCGCAACTACGCTCCACTTTCTACATGCAAGTTTATTTTTTAATCCACACAGCCAAGGTTCCATGGATCACATGCCTGATGACTTTCTGAATGAGTCTCTCATGGGGAATCTTGTCAAATGCTTTTCTAAAATCTGTACCCAACTACCATCAATTTCATTTGTTACCTCCTCATAAAACTCAATGAGGCTTCTGAGGCGTGACCTTCACAAAGCCATGCGGTCTATCCTTGACTAGACTGTACTTCTCCATATGCTCTAATTGTCTGAAATAGTTTACACACCACCGACGCAAGACTCAGGATTCTCCCTATTACTTTTTTTTTAATAAAAGAAAGGGACTACATTTGCCATTCTCCAATCCCTCAGTACTTCCCCTGTGCCAAAAGAGAACTCAAAGATCAGTTATCTCTTCCCTCACTTCCCACAGCAACCTGGGTTATATCACACACAGTCCTGGGGATTTATCAATCTTAATCTTTTTAAGAAGATGCAACACTTCCTCTTCCTTTATCTCAACATCATCCAGCAACACAAGCCTGTTCTATTCTTACCTTGCACTGATCAAGGTCCTTTTTTCTTGTCAATACTGAAGTATTCATTTAGGACCTTCCCAACCTCCAGGAACATGTTACCTCTTTTATCCTTTAGCAGCCCCACCTTCATTCTCAAGATCTTTCTGTTCTATAGAACACTTTGGGTTCTCCTTAATCCTACTTGCCAAAGCTTTCTTGTGCCCCCTTGGTGCTCTTCTAAGTCCTTTCTTAAAATCCTTCCTGGCTACCATATACATCTCATGAACCCTTCTGGTTTCTTGCTTCCTGAATCTAAAGAATGCATCTATCAAAGCTTTTTCAAATTAGCTATACAATGCAAATTTATTGACAACCTTGTCCTAATGAAATTTTAAATCCTGTCACCACCACCTGGTGTGCCATCACATGATCCTGATCTAAAAGGAAGGAGCTCCAATCCATGAGATTTTGGATTCTCCTAAATAGTGCAAAAGTACAATATTATTAGTTCAAAGATTATGGCCACATGTAATTGACAATACAGTAACTCTGTTCGGGAAAATGTCTTCATCCCTCAGTTACCAATTACACTGAACCACCAAGATTTTTCTCCCTGAAAACATTTGGGTGTATTCTATGGATTTTGGTCTGCTGATCACAAAAATGTTATTATCATGTACTGTCTTTTAGATTTAACGCATTTTGTTATTTCCTGTCATATTTTAAGTCTACCAGTCCCACAAAGCAAGCTTTTTCTGTCAGATCCAGTATGCCTGGGCTTGCACTCAATGCAGGTACTATGCACATGTTGTCTTAGACCTGGGCAATGCTTAGTCAGGATAGATGCTGGCAGGCTATAAAAGCAGCTCACATATACAAATTCTGTGCATTATATTGATATACATTTAATGCATGTTGATGCATATGTTCTTCAGGCAATAGCATAGTGTGTACTTAACAATAGCATTTATGGTTTTCAGGAAGATTGAATAAAACAGAAATGTCTTGTCAATGTTGCAACAGCTGTGATACATTCTGTTACATTTATGGTGAGCATATGCTTAATGCTAAATTCAATAAAAGATCATCTAACTTTTCTCCAACTTCCTACTTGATACAGCAAATCTGAAATTATCTTTGTGTTCATCTTGAAGTTAACTATCATAATCCCCAATTGTATTTTCAGGAAGCAAACCTTTGGGAAAAAAAATTGTTATCCAGTGTTATCCCATCTGATTTAGCTTTTCAATTATGGAAACTTCATTTCCCTCTTCAACTATTTCTTACTATGAGCATTTACAAATTACAAGGAAAATGATTAAAAGTTATTGATCTTAATCTCAAGACTCATCCCTATATAACTTTAGAGTCAGAAATAAAAAATTATGCATACACCATAAGCAACAAAGTTAAAGAAATTCTGAACATTTCAACATTGAAATCAAGTTTTTTTTAAAAAAGTACATTTTAAATGTAATTTGTGCACACATTTATTTTCAACATATTCATATATATATTCATTTTGTACATGTTTTTATAGGGCAGGTTTGCTTAAATTACATTATTTAACCTCATTATATTAATCATGAACACATATATTGAAGTTTATTTCATTTACAATGAGTGTTATAAAACCCAATTGTGTGGAAATGAATACAAATACCATGACTGCCAGCATAATAACCCCATGCATAAGATAGATGTATATTTCAAGATCTAACTCACGGATTTTTCCACAGAGAACACGCTCCTTTCCCAGATCCTATCTTAACTTCTCCCAGCCCACATTGATAAGACATGAATAGCTGCCAATTCACCATCATCTGCTTTAGCCAATGACAATAGAGTCAATTATTGGTGATTAAATGGTTCTAAATTGAATTCAGACAACACAAATATTTAACTGAATGGGCAAATGTCAGGACAATTTGGAAGGGTTAATAGCTTGGCTAATAACATCTGGAAACAGAGTGTGCGACTATAAATCAAAAGTGATTCACTCTATTTTCAAAAATTATAATTATAGTACAGCTCCAATTATCCAAAATTCTCATTTATCTGAATTATTTTTTAAATTTCAGATAAATGAGGATATCCGAAACAAATCAGAAATCTTCAATTATTCAAAACTTTTTCAGAGTCGAACTGAGCTTACAGGTTGAAAAAAAAATCACTCATGAAATTAGAATAACGATTGTCCTCTTTTCAGGTAACTCCCTTCCCTCTCTTTCCATTTATACTTTACCTTCCCCTATTGACTTTTCTCACCAACTCTCCCTCTCAAACTGCGTGCCGCTGTCTCCCAGCCACAAGCAATTGGTTAGAATCCCTTGTCCTGGCGTCATCAAGGAGAGCAGCCTCTCAGCAGCAACAGGGTCCTCAGGCTCCTGGCAGCAGCAGGAACTTTGGGCTCCCAGGCAGCAGCTGGGATGTCAGGTTCCGGGCAGGAGCAGGGCCTCAGTGGGGAGATGTCGGTGATCGGTAGCAATCAGCATCTTTTTGGTGAATTAAACATTATTTTAATGCTTTAAAAGCCTTCCCTTTTAGTTTTTTTGTTTTAAACACTGTTACAAATGATTTGCTATTTAAAAAATTACCTGTCACCCAAACAAAACATTTATCTGACATTGGCCCAGTCCTGACCATTTTGGATAATTAGAGTTGTACTGTACCAGGAAAACAAGATTTCTGCAAAGAAACAAGACTATTAAATTACATTCAATATAGTTTTTTTAAAAACTTGATTTCAATGTTGAAATGTTCAGAATACACATTATTTCTTTCCTTTAACGGTTGTAATGATGTACGGGCAATTTTTAATTTCCAATTGTAAATATACATACACAGAGCTGACCATGGGAATAGCATTGAGTTTTGAGATTAAGAACAACTACTTTTAATGTTTGTCCTGGTACCTTTTTAATGTTCATGGTAAAGTCACTGGAAAAACAGGAAAGAGTGATTACAAATAGCATTTCTGAAAAGTAGGATTGGAATAAATGAACTATTGTTGAAAGGTAGGTGAATGGCTTAAATATTAAATTGTAATATTGCAGCATCTAATTATTTGGGATTAAGTTATGGAGATCCAAGTTCATGATTTGTTCAAGCAAAGTACTGAGATTATCAAAGGCTATTAATTGATCTACTACATGTTCCTTCTGTCTGATCCATCATTTATGTATGTTGAAGAACATAGATCATTCAAGAGTGATGCATGAATTAATTTTATTTACCAAAGTTACTTCAATAATTCAGCTGAATAAGTCAAATAAATTTTATAGACCAACAAACAATGACCATAATAAATTTCCAGAGGACATCCACATCATCAACTGAAGGATACAGTTATTTAATTTATCTTTTCTTTTCTTTGGCTTGGCTTCGCGGACGAAGATTTATGGAGGGGGTAAAAAGTCCACGTCAGCTGCAGGCTCGTTTGTGGCTGACCAGTCCGATGCGGGACAGGCAGACACGATTGCAGCGGTTGCAAGGGAAAATTGGTTGGTTGGGGTTGGGTGTTGGGTTTTTCCTCCTTTGCCTTTTGTCAGTGAGGTGGGCTCTGCGGTCTTCTTCAAAGGAGGCTGCTGCCCGCCAAACTGTGAGGCGCCAAGATGCACGGTTTGAGGCGTTATCAGCCCACTGGCGGTGGTCAATGTGGCAGGCACCAAGAGATTTCTTTAGGCAGTCCTTGTACCTTTTCTTTGGTGCACCTCTGTCACGGTGGAGAGCTCGCCATATTTATAGAACCTGAAGAAACACACAAAGATCAGCGTGTACAGAGCCGTTTTCATACCCACGCTCCTATTCGGCTCCGAATCATGGGTCCTCTACCAGCATCACCTACGGCTCATAGAACGCTTCCATCAGCGCTGTCTCCGCTCTATCCTCAACATTCATTGGAATGACTTCATCACCAACATCGATGTACTCGAGCTGGCAGAGTCCACAAGCATCGAATCCACACTGCTGAAGACCCAACTGCGCCGGGTGGGTCACGTCTCCAGAATGGAGGACCATCGCCTTCCCAAGATCGTGTTATATGGCGAGCTCTCCACTGGCCACCGAGACAGAGGTGCACCAAAGAAGAGGTACAAGGACTGCTTAAAGAAATCTCTTGGTGCCTGCCACATTGACCACCACCAGTGGGCTGATATCGCCTCCAATCGTGCATCTTGGCGCCTCACAATTCGGCGGGCTGCAACCTCCTTTGAAGAAGACCGCAGAGCCCACCTCACTGACAAAAGACAAAGGAAGAAAAACCCAACACCCAACCCCAACCAACCAATTTTCCCTTGCAACCACTGCAACCATGCCTGCCTGTCCCGCATTGGACTTGACAGTCACCAACGAGCCTGCAGCAGACGTGGACATACCCCTCCATAAATCTTCGTCCGCGAAGCCAAGCCAAAGAAGAACACCAATGTGTGTTATCTGCATTAGATCAAATTGAGCAAGAAGAAATTTTTCACTGGTAATTCATTGAACTTTTACCAAATTTGATAATAGAAATGAAAACAGAATAAACAGAAAATATGGATAAGTGAAGAAAGCCTTATTTAGGATCAATGTATTTCTTTCATCTTATTTGATATTTATTATTTCTTTATCTGTCTTGCATTTGTGGTCATTCAATATTTTTTACTATTGTAGTTGGTGCATCTTGTGTTTCTGTTTGGCTGCAGCAAGAAAGAATCTTGGTGCATCTGTACATTGTACTTGTGTATATGACAGGAAACTAACATTGAATATTTAACAAATAAAACCTGACTTGATGAATGTTTCCAACATTTCAGTGTTTCTTTACAGATTTACAGCAACATTAGTTCTTTGATTTTCTGCTTAATCTTTGTGGGGTGTGTCTAGAAAATATTCTTACAACTTCCTTGTTGATGTGATCTAAAAGTTAAAATTTTACATCAGATTCTTCTTCAAAATCTTTGAGAGGGTATATTTCAATTTGACAATAGATCATCAACCTGAAACATTACTCTGTTGCAACCCCAATCTAGGTTTCTATTTAAGCAGAAAGTCCCAACAGTAGCATTTAGAGATGAATAACTTTTATTTTCTTGTTTTAAAATGGATGTTGAAAATATCTCTGAAATCTATTATTGCCTATTAAAATCAGTAATATCATTCAATGCTTTTTCATTAATACATTTTATGAGGTTCAGTGACTTTTCATGGTGTGAAGTTAAGCTCAGGCTATTCTCTGTTACTGTGGCTTTTAAAATTACAACATACCATACTTAAAAATCAATTTCCTAGAAGAATATTGAAGGAATGTCCAAAAGTTCTGAACTGTTCAGGCAGAAAAAATAATTCAAATACTAAATTGCAACCTTGAACACCAATGATCTCATTTGCAATTCCTGGCAGAAAGATGTGGTTTGATTAACATTTGCTATCAAAAAGACTATAAAAAGTTCTGTTTAATTCTCTAGTGAAAAGGAGAAGTTCTGAATGGTTTGTGAAGTTCATTTAACTGATGTTTAACAAAAGTTTCATAAAAATTCTTAAAACAACTTGAAGCTACAAATTGACAAAAGTTATTTGCCGTTCTCATTAATCTTACTGATGCCACAAAATTGATTATAATAATGTTTATCTATAGCAATATAATAAATGTGTTTCCAATTTAACTAATATGCTCCCTGTTGAATGTTTGCCTTTTAATATAACCCGGTGGAGCCACTGCCGTATTTCATATGAAAGTGAACCAATACAGCACATCTGCTATCGTTGTTGAGCTAAGCAGGACAGAAATAGATTTTTACAGTACTGATGACTAACTAATTTGATAATAAATGCAATTAGTATTGTTAAATCCATTGCTGTTTGAGAATAAAAGAACCATGATGTAGTTAGTTATTGAACTCCTGTCTGAGCTGTCGATCTGTAGTGACAATCTGAAACTGCCTTTTGGGTTTATTGACTCATGATGGCTTATCTGCCCCAATTGTTTACCTACTTTTCATTGAAGAGGATAACAATCTCTGCTTCAACTATTTTTTTCTTTTCTATCTTAACAAGTTTCCCTAACTCCCCCTGCTCATTCTCAAGTAGTACTATATGTATAAACTTTCATCACTAATTCCCTCAGTTTCTTGAACTTCTCTAGTTCTGTGGAACAAGTCTCAGGATTATATCTTTAAGATGCCCCTTCCAGATGGGAATTGATGGAAATACTGCATGTTTTCAAGAAAGCTTTGAGAATATCCTTAAATATTTTCCTCAGTCCATTCTGCTAATTTCTTCCCATGATAGAGCTCAAAATAGAGGATGATGTACAAGCTAGAGTTGCCTAAGTGTAATCAGGACCTCAGTGTTGGGGCTGTTGATTTGGGAGAAGATACTGATGTTGGTCCACAAAGCTTGCTAGTGATTTTGGAGGCATATAACTGTAGAGAGCATAATCATTATTGGTCACAAAATAAACATAACTAATACTGAATTATCTGTACTCTAACTCACACCAAGTCCTGTTCACACATTGCCTTTAACATGCTAACCTAAATTAAACTCCAGCCCAGCAACACCCAGTTCTAAAATTGATATATTTAACAACAATATTTCCTTTTAAATTATGTATTTCATGTAAAGAAAACATCATCACGTTCTTCACAAGAAAATTATCACACAAATTACTGATGAACAATTGCACAAGGGGATATTAGAACACATGACTTAAAAGTGGTCAAATGAATAGCTTTTAAGGAACACCATGAAAAAGTAAAGAAAGCCAAAGAGATTTAGGCGGAGTATTCCAGAACTTGAAGCTCTAGCAACTGACAATGGCAGAAAGATTAAACCTGGATGAGTAAAAGTTTGAGGAATTTCAGAGGAGATAAGAGGGATGGAAAGCAAAGAGGGATTTGAAAATTAAGATGAAAATGTCCCAGATAGAACACATATTTGAACAAAACTGGTGTAGATCAGCACATCCTTAGATGAACAAGACGTATTTTGAGATTTGTTTGTAATTCTTAATTTTCAGAACTTGGGCTTTGCTGACAAGACCAGCACTGTTTTAATCATACCTCATTGCCTTGTTAAGTGTGCGGTTTCATAACTCCAAAGGAAATGGGCCAATGACAATTTTCCTCAAGCAAAATATTTCAGTTACAATTAGGTCTAGAGCAGTGATTCTCAACCTTCTCTTCCCACTCACATCCCATGCTTTAAACAATCCCTTACCAATCACAGAGCCCTTATGGCATAGGGATAGCTTAAGGTGGAATGTGAGTTTAGGGGGTGAAGTTTGAAAACCACTGATCTAGGACTAGAAGGTACAACTTCAGAACAGAGATGCAGAGAGATTTCTTCAGCCAGAGGTTGGCAATTCTGTGGATATTGTTGCCACAGGCAATTGTGGATGTCAAGTTGTTGTGTGTATTTAAGGCAGAGATTGAAAGGTTCTTGATTAGCCAGGACATCAAGGATTATGGGGAGAAGGTGAGGCAGTGGGGCTGAGTGGGAAAATGGATCAGCTCATAATTAAATGGCAGGGCAGACTAAATGGGCTGAATAACCTATCTCTCCTCCTATATCTCATGGAAACTGAGATCTAATTTCACAGTCGCAAGCATAATAGGTGGTAAGCATATCCAGACTTACTTTATATGCTTAGCAACTATACCAGAGTACAGGGGCAGAGAAACTGAGATACACAGTACGTGAAATGGGGTTATTATTTGGAATCCAGCAATGAGAGATAACTGTCTGTTCACTTCATCCTTGCAATCAAGCAAAGTCACATCAAATGTATCTTCCAGAAGAAAAGGTGGCATTTAGCAGTATTTTGAATATGTTGAATTTGGTCTTAATTTCAGAAAACTTCAGAGTCAGATGACTTTAAGAAGATGGGAAAAAGTTAATAAAGGATAACCCAGAAAACTGCTCATTAAAAACAAGTTAGCACCAGTCAACATGCAACTGACCCATGACTGCAACGTCAGATCCAGCTCCAACAGAATCATCAAATTTGCAGACGACACTAATAGCAACAATGATGAGTGGCAACTACAGGGAAGAGGTGGAAAATATTGTGATATGGTGCGAGAGTAACAACCCTCCTCAATGTGGACAAGAAAAAGGAGTTGATTGTGGACCAGGATTGACCACCCTCCACTGCACATCAATAGCTCAGTAGTGGAGAGCACTAAGTTCCTTGGAATCTATCATTAACACACATCTCCACATTTATCTGGAAGGTGCAACGGTGACTGTACTTCCTGAGCAGACTGAGGCGGCCAAGGCTACCGGTCACCATCACGTGAACCTTCTACAGGAGCTCTATTGAGGACATCCTGGCCAGCTGCAACACAGTATGGTACAGTTAGTTACAGTCGATCAGGGCCTCCCATACTGGGTTCCGCAGAAAGGTGCAGGAGTTTTGCAGAAGAAATGGGTAGTAACAACTAAAACTTGTACTAATTATTTTAATTTAAATTTATTTATTTTTTTATCTGTCAGGCCTCAAGATGCCATTTTCAACCAATGAGACTTCTTTTGCCATGAAACTGACCACATTTTTAAAATTTAAACTGCCTTCTGTTGGAATCTAGGGGTTAAAACAGTATGAAATAAATGATTAATCAATAAGTTTATTTGTACTGCATGAGTCAGGGAAAGAGGAATGTGGCTAAGTGGCTGTCACAGCATGGAGCAAAGTTGGCTGAACAAAATTGGCTGCTCCCAAGATACAGGGAGAGGATATGCATAAAACGATTTAGGAGGAATGCTCAACTGAAGGAGGTGGGAAGTAGCACAGGAGACACAGGCCAGATCAGAACAAAGAATGGCCCGCAAGAATCAAAGGGAATGGAAAACCAGTCTAGGAGGAAGATTAAGGCACGAGGAGGTGTTAAAGAGAACAGCAGAAATTGGCCAGACAGGGACCGAATAGTGATTAGAAATATCTGGGGATGAATTAATTTCAGATCTAAACAACAGGATAGTCTGGCCTGGAGGATTAACATGGGAATGCTACACCAAAGAAATCTGCAAAACAGGAGATGACTTGTGATAACCCTTATGCAAAAAGATCTAGCAGGGAAAACAACTTTTGTTCTGTGTGATAAGATTGACCTATATAAACTGTGCCAACTGGACAATAGGGGTCAGTCTCGGGGAGTAGCTCACTGGCAGGTGACCTATGAACTAACAGACTGACCCAGAGCTCTGTTAAGTTTTATTCTTGTGCTGTGCTGTGCTGTGTGGTGTAATAAACTGACTGTTGAACCGAATACCTTCTCCTATCACTTCATTCAACGAACGCGCTGGACTCAGTTCACACATAGACTAAATTAAGAGTAAATAAATTAAAGCCAGAGTCCAACACTTCCCCCCCCACCCCCCACTTACTCCCTCCCCTCATTTGCTCCCTCCCCTCACTCGCTCCCTCTCTTCCCCCCCCCCCACTCACTTGCTTGCTCGCTCCTGGAGGTTAGTGATGGAAGTGTTGGAAACTTGGGCCTCTGGGAAGCAGGGGTCCATGACAGAGGTATCAGGAGCTACACCTGCAAGCAGCCAGGACCAAGGTGGATACAAGCATCAGAGGAATTGGGAGATCTGGTCTGTGGGTGGATGGGGATGGGTTGGAAACCTGTTTCTGGAATATCAGTAATGGTGGGTATTTGGGGTCTGGGAGGTCAGTGATAGTTGCATTTGCAATTTAGTTAATATTCAGTTGAAACAAAATAATCAAATTCTGAAATGGGATTTTACAAGCACTGCCTCAGATTACTCACTGTTTAAGAAAAGTAATTTAAATTAGACTCAACCACACTTAAACCGGAAGTTGACACCATTCTATTTCTGGTTGGCTTCCAGTTCGTAACTTCGGGGTTCCGCAATTTCCAAGTGCTCCCCAAAAGGGTTCCACAAGCTAAAAAATTTGGGAAGCCCTGCTGTAGATAATTGGATCGGTGATCAATCTACAGGACCATAAGGGTGGTAAAGAGGATTACTGGGGTCTCCTTCCCCACCCCCGACGTGATCAACCAGGATCGTTGTCTGAAGAGGGGTGCACAAAATCATTGAAGACTCCGACCACCCTGCAAACAGCATCTTTCAGCTACTCCTGTCAGGAAAGTGATGAAGTATCAGATCCAGCACCACCCAGCTGAGAAACAGCTTCTTCCAGCGGGAAGTGAGAATGTTGAATGTGAGGAATTATTCACACTAACCATCTGAGGCTCTAATATTTACTCAACAATATTTATTAATTATTTTTGTATGTCTATTTATCCTGTGCATGTATTGTTTGTCTGTTTTGTCTAGTTGTATGTCTGCATGTTTTGCACTGAGGACCAGAGAATGCTTTCATCGAGTTGTACTTGTGCAATCAGAGAATAAAATTGAACTTGATCATTCCTTCAGATGAATTCCTTAGAGGAAAACAATTGAACACCTAATCATACAAAGCAACATCTGTAAAATCGCCTTCACAGAATACCTAAATTTTAATCTCTATATTCTAATTGTGCTCCCATTGATCAAAGATGAGGCTATGATAGCTTAGCATTGTTGTAATATACATCTTATTTTCCCCCAGTCACCTATATACCTCACTCTGCTCTGGTCTCAGCTTTGTTTTGTTAATTAATTTGAATCAGATCACAGCGCAAAAAAAAACATTGAAAGTGTAACTCTAGCCAAAGGCAGAGGGTATGATTTTCTTCCTCACATCTCATTGGGAAATTACATTTTACATTTGAACAGCCCAGTATTACAATCTTTAATTTTGTGGCACCAAGACCAGATGTGTTACAATGAGTGAATTTCTTTCTTTCCAAGAGCTGCAACTGAACTTGATAGATCTGAAGGCCATCCTTGTCCTGAGGCCTGAAAGAAAGGGCTGTGGATTATCCACTGCTGAGCATTTTGAAGAATACTGACACATATTCTTGGCTTGTTTGGCCTGAAACTTGCAGCGTAAATCAAAGAAGTTGACGTGTAATACTGGAGTGGATTTTAGAGTTAGGTCACATTTTAAAACAAAATAAAATGCATGCTTTCTATCACAGAACATAGTATTTTAGATAAATATGGTTGGGGTGAGATTTTGTCTCTGTGCATCATTCATTCAATGTCAAATAGAAGGATTTTTTTTCCTGAGGAGTCCAGCATCATTCAAAGTTGCCAATAAAAGAAATAGTTTTATTTCTGCCACCATTTTGCTGGGAGTTGAATTGAGATATGCTCAGATTTTATTTGACACATTCCGTTTCTGAGCCTCATTTTAAAGGACCAACAGTTTAGCATTTCAAGTGAAAGATAGTGTCATCACAGCCAAAGGAATATTCCTTTGCACTTGCTCTCAGGAGCTGTGTTTGTTACTGATAGCATAAAAGTATTGATATTCAAATTAAGCTCATAGAAAGGAAAATCATGACTGATCCAAAGCTGTGAGATTACTTACCATGATTTGTATGTTGTTGTTACTCTTTAGTCCTGCATCACTGCTTCCCCAGCATGGCTGCTCATCTCTTTAGGTTCAACTGGTGTAGCCCTTTCTGCATTTATCATTGAACTAACTTGATCATAATGGTGGAGTTATGGATATGCCAGGCTATGAAGTTACTGATTGTGGTAGCCCACATTATACAGCTGATAACGGACAACAGTTCTCACGGATGCCCAGTTTTGAGTTCCCAGATCTGTTTCAAGTATTTCCCATTTGGCATGCTTTGTAGTACCACAAAAACATGGTGGGGTGCTGTCTTCATTGTGAAGATGGAACTTTATCTCCACAAGAACCATGGTGGTCTATTTTTTAAACTTGGAAATATTTTTGACCACAGAATTGAAATTAAATAAAAATCAAAAAGAATTTATTGAAATGGCCTTAGCGGTAGCTAGAAAATATGTAGCAGTAACTTGGAAGTCAGATGGGTATTTGGGAATGAGTAGATGGTATACTGAAATAGGTAGCTGTATATCACTTGAAAAGATTACATACAATTTATGTAATAAATTTGAAATTTTTCAAAAGATTTGGAAACTATATTTTCAAATTGTTGTAATTAGGTTGTAATCGCCCAACCTGAATCCTAAAATGAAGGTGTATTAGATTTTATTTGATCATTTTAATAAGTTTTTACTTAAATAATATCCAGACATTCTCTTTCTCCTTTCCTTTCTATCGGGCTGTTGGGGGAGGATGGGGGTACTAAAAAAAAATTAAAATCACTATGTATTCATTTTTAATGTTTTTGAACAAGAAAATTTATGTACATTTTTAAAGCATATGCGAAATTAAATAAAATTTTCCAAAAAAACTGTGGTGGTCACTTCTATCAATGGTGTCATGTCAGTTGTAGTTGGCGATATCATCTGGGTTTATCCCTCATATTGGTTCATTCAATATCTTTTGCAGACCCAACCCAACAGCCTTCAGGAGTTAGTCAGCTCAGTCAGATTATGTAACACTTGGTGAAGGACATTAAGGTCCCAAATCTAGAGTACATTCGATGACTTTGTTATTTTTGATTAATCTTCCAAGTGTATTGTTCAAAATGGAGTAACACTGATTTTATTTTTAGGTGAGACAGTGGGTGATAATCAGGAGGAGATTTCCTTGCATATGTTTGCCATAAAATGTCATGTGGACAGGAATCAATATTGAGGACTCCAGGGTCAATGTCATTCCACCTATGTAACACTATTCTGCTATCTTTGTTGGATCCATCCTGACAGTGGTAATGACATATCCAAGAGTTGTGATAGAGGAATCTCGCACAATGTCTATGAGAAATAATTCTGCAAGTGCAACATTATCAGGCTGCTTCTTGTCTTCTCTACAAGATAGTTCTTCCAAATTAGAAAAGTGTCTGTTGAAATCTGTGTGAAAAACTGCATGATTGGCAGCACTGAAAACCACGCTGAAAGATTGACAAGACAGTGCAGATGTCTCTGCAGATGCCGTGGGAGTAACTTTGCCATGTTTGAATTTGTTTGCTAGGTCAATACCATGTGTTCTTTCTAGTTAATTCTGATCTTCATGCTGATGGCACAACCAAATTACTTGCTAGGTCACTTCAGAAGCTACTTAAGAGTCAACCAGAGGATGAGTCTTGAGTTACATATAATCCAGATCAGGTAAGTATCACTGAATTCCTCCCCAGAAAGACAGAAAAAATCAGATTTCTTTTAAAACAATCAAATAGTTTTTCAAGGTTGTCAGTCTGCTACTGGCTAATTAGTGACAACATGGTTTTCCTCTGGGTGTTCTGGTTTCTTCCCTCTTCCCAAAGACATACAAGTTAATTGGTCACATGGTGTGACCATGTGACAACCTGTAACTGGCTCTCCATGATAATAATGAAAAATTGACACTGTCAGTAAGTACCAACTACTATTTATTCACCAAAAGAAACTTTGCGAGACCGTTATCAAATAATAATCTGCCAATGTCTATGAGAAATAATTCTGCAAGTGCAAGTGTAAGGTCAAATTGACTAAATTGAGGCATTGAAAGCGTTATCTCTTATGAAATAGCCACAAGAAGAAAAAGAGAAAATAAACTTTAAATGTACCTCCAGTTTCCATCTACACTATACATGAGTAAATGATATTTTGGTATCTCGGAAAAGATGGTGTCAAAGTGAGTGGAATACTAAAACGAAAAGGACTCGAGGATAAATGGCTCCAGAAAATCTGCAACAATGAGAAGATAGTACAGCTACCTGGTATCTGAGCTGTAAGTAAAAAAAAAATCATTGGATTAGAAAATGTCATGAAAGTTTACACATCGTCATCCATAAGCTGCTCAGTAATATTCAATTCAAGTTCTGTCAGAATCACACAGCCTTAGATCTCAGCAGAGACATCACACATTCTTATCAAAGATTGTTTTGCCTTTAATTCTGAGAAACTGATGAATGAAAGCTAACTCCTTGTGATCTCAGATCGCTCAATCTCATCTGCCATCAGCAACTTTCATGGACATTTCAGGATAAGTAGCACTTTAAGATTAATGTGGCATGGTTAGCGAAGTGGTTAGCACAACATTGTTGCAGTGCCAGCGACTGGGTTCAAATCTGACACTCTTTGTATGTTCTCCCCGTGTCTGCATGGGTTTCCTCCAGGTGGTCTAGTTTCCTCCACCCTTCAAAAATGTATGGATGTAATTGGACAGCATGGGCTCGTGGGCCAAAAGGGCCTGTTACCATGCTGTATGTCTAAATTTAAGATTTAAAATTTAAATTAAAGAGCTGAAATATGAAAAAAAGAAGAAAACATTAATGTGGTACTTTAACAAAAATCAATTGAAAACCAAAATGTAAACTATGTAGATTTAAAAACACAAAATGCTGAAGAAGTTCAGCAGGTCAAACAGTGTCCTTTATGTAGTTAGCCCAAAACATTGGTTATGTATTTTTACCTTTGTTACATAAAGGACACTGCTGACCTTCTCCAGCATTTTGTGTTTTTACTTCAAACACGGTGTCTACAGATTTTCGTGATTTATTGTATAGATTTAAGTCCATCTTCTGTTGGCTGAGCTGGTTTGCACACAAGATACTGTAAATTATTTTCTTTTGACTTCAATCAAACACCTCTTGGTCCTCTATTTCCCATATCTTAATCACAGAATCCAGACATTACACATAGACCATATAAGTAATAGTTATAAATTAACAAATATCCAAGCTATGCACCTGTTACCCTATTGGTAAGTTATGCCGCATCATGTATATTGCATGCTACTAATTAAAACATTGTACTTACTCTTGATTTAAGCATCTATTATTTGACATAATTCATATTTGTAGTTAAAATAAGAAAATTAAACTTTTGGAAGCTAAATGAATTGAGTAAGAAAACATACTTTAAAATATTCTTAGTGTACTAGATCAATTCTCCCTCCTCTCTTACCTGACAAAAAGTATTTGCTATTTGCTCTATTTACAAAAGAAGTGAATATACACAAACATGGTAGCATGGTTGGTGTAGCAGTTAGCACAACGCCTTTACAACACTAGCAATCGGGACCAGACTGGGTTTAGAGTTCCATGCTGTCTGTCAGGAGTTTGTACATTCTCCTTGTGTCTGCATGGGTGGGTTTTCTCCAGGGGCTCCGGTTTCCTTCCACTGTACCGGAAGAGTAGGTAAATGTACTCATGGGCCGAAATAGCCTGTTACCATGCTGTATGTCTAAATAAATAAAGTAAGTACAAAACCAATCCTGATAAATACTTTTGATGACAGTGTATTCAATTTTTTTAATGCAGAATAAAAGACTGGCATCTGGAAGAAAAACAACTCTGCAGCTAATGAGCAATAAACATATCTATGAACAGCAGATCCTAATTAAATGACTCCTCTAATACTTGAAATTAATGACTGTGAGCAGAACTGCTATGATAGATGCACTGGGTCATCCTAGAGTTTGAAGCACCCATGTGTGTTGCTCTGAGTGCGATCTAAAATAGAGTCTGTAACATTCATGCACATTGAAGATATAAATGTGGCCGGCACAGTTAGCACAATGATGTTACAGTAGCAGGATCGGGACCAGGGTTTGAATCCCACACTGTCTGTGTGGGTTTCCCCTAAGGGGACTGGTTTCCTCCCACCATTCAAAATGTACCAGGGTTTGCAGGTCAATTGGGTATTATTGAAATTTAAATTTTATCATCATATTCATTGTTCATATGAACCAGAATTCTTACTTGCTACAGCTGAAAAGGTAATTCATTTAAAAAAAAACTATAATAGTATACATTAAATTAAAAAGAGATAATAAATATTCACAATTACCATAGTATAAGAAACAAAGTGCATTACAAAGTGCAGGCAGTCCTTTTGTGGTGTTGGTGCAGTCAATCATTAATGAAACAAGGTTCAAGATAGCCACTGGAGAGAAACTGTTTGTGAACCTAGAGATGCTGGTTTTCAGGCTTCTGTGCTTTTTACCCAAAGTTAGCAGTGAGAAGAGATGGTAACCAGGATGATGGGTTCCATTATGATGTTGCCTGCCTTCTTGAGGCAACGCTTCAGTCAGAGCTGTGATGGACTTGCTTACGCTTGCTACATTCTGGCCTTCTGTATTCCTGTGTGTTTGAATTACGAAACCAGGCTGTGGTAGAAAGAGGGTCAATCTTGTTTCTAGCAAGAAAGAATACAAACTGATGATGCAGCGATTACATAGATCCCTTGTTCAGCAACCGTCTCTTCATCAATTGGCCAATTAACCATCCTCCCCATTAGACACTGGGAGTTGGATTCCATTGGACTGGAAGAATGTGCTCATCTAAGATTGTTAAGCATTAAATGCAATGAAAGGGCAGGGGATTTAGTACATGAATCAGTACTGAGGTTAAAAAATAATCACCCATGACTTTCCAGAATGGTACAACTGGTATGAGGGATCAAATGTTGCATTCTTGCTATTGTTTATTTATGTACTTCATACCTGAAACTATCTCCACAGAAAATCTTTGGTATCTTCTGTAGAGAAGCACAATCAGAATGACAAAACTTCTAACATATTAATTGGTCATTAACTAGCTGGAGGAAATTCTCCATTCCTGACTAACAAAGGGTTAACATATTCACTCTGGAAAGCGCACTTCTATGTTTCAGTCATGGGCAGTTGTATCCTACAGACCTGTCACTTCAACCAAGACTTCACCAATCTTCAACATCCATATCATTGCAAAGCCAGTACACATGGGGTCTCGTCGCTACCCGTATGAGGATGGCTGCAATATTTCACCCACAGCTCCTCCTCTACCTGAAACAAGTTTTGGCTGAGATCTCAACAAGATATCCCAAGAGCATGCCGGCAAATATCACTGAAGTTACATCAAAAATTGGCTTGCATTAATGATTGTCAAGTCAAGTCAAGTTTATTAAACACTGAGCTGAAGTGCACAAACAGCATCCAGTCAAACAAGTCGTCGTTCTCCAGGTGGGTCAGGTCAGAGTGAAGGGACAAGGCATTGTCAGTGGAATGGTTTCTTCCATACACGATAAAGACATTTTACTTTTATCAAATCCTATAATAAATGAATGGCCATTTATTATGACATGACTCTGTGATGCTTGGGCCCAGGTCCAGCATAATAAATGCACCATTAATTCTCAAGAATAGCAGATGTGCCTGGAGCAGCCCAGTCTGAGCAGCAGCTGGCAATGGCTGGTTTCCATCATACTCGTACTTTTGTATTACAACCGCAAATTTAGGTAATGTCTGCATGGCCTGTGACCATTTAAACACCATGTCCATGAATTCTTAAATACCTGGTACTTTCCAGAATTTTTAAAAATTCTCTGAGATTACTGTTCTCTGTTCACAAGGAGGTTACTGATGTTCTACTCAAATCGAGTTGATTACATTTCATTCATTCTTTGCCAGTAACCAGCAGAATAAATCCACATGCTTTTTTCTAGGTTTACTGGTTTCCATAAAACAAAGAGCCACATCCATTTATTGGAACGGTACCTCGCCACAGCCCCTTAACAGGATTAATTGGGAACAGCATCTTTCAACATTTCATTTATGTGTGACCAAAGGTAAGGAATCACATGGGTCATTGTCCAATGAACTGAGTATGGTAATGAAGTCCTCATTCTGCAGTGGTTGCCTATGACAACTGTATATGATCCACCATAATTAAGATTAGATCCCCATGGCATGGCTACAGATTTCTTCTTCTTCTTTGGCTTGGCTTCGCGGACGAAGATTTATGGAGGTGGTAAAAAGTCCACGTCAGCTGCAGGCTCGTTTGTGGCTGACAAGTCCGATGCGGGACAGGCAGACACGATTGCAGCGGTTGCAGGGGAAAATTGGTTGGTTGGGGTTGGGTGTTGGGTTTTTCCTCCTTTGCCTTTTGTCAGTGAGGTAGGCTCTGCAGTCTTCTTCAAAGGAGGTTGCTGCCCGCCAAACTGTGAGGCGCCAAGATGCACGGTTTGAGGCGTTATCAGCCCACTGGCGGTGGTCAATGTGGCAGGCACCAAGAGATTTCTTTAGGCAGTCCTTGTACCTTTTCTTTGGTGCACCTCTGTCACGGTGGCCAGTGGAGAGCTCGCCATATAACACGATCTTAGGAAGGTGATGGTCCTCCATTCTGGAGACGTGACCCATCCAGCGCAGCTGGATCTTCAGCACATTTCAGTACAGATTTCAGTACATAGCTAAATGACATAAGGTCTGAAGACATACAATGTAAGTCATGCTGCCATACAATATGTTCAAAGTTCAAATTTATTATCAGATACAACCCTGAGATTTTTTTTCCCTGCAGGCCAGGCAAAATTTCTTATTACCAGTAACTGTAAACAGTATTCAAAGAAATTTTAAAAAATTGACTGCAAATACAAAAATGTAAAAAGGTAAAGGTTCCATTATTGTCACAAAAAACTACATTTAGAATGTTACATACATGAAATTCTTTAACTTTATCTACCGTAAGGAAGATCGAGAGACAGCACTTTGTCCAGCGTCCCTCACAGAAATGAGGCGCCAGCGAGGATCAAACTCGCAAGCCCTTGTTTGCAAGACCAGAGCTATCAGAGCTATGATTCAGTCATAAATAATGAGCAAATTATGTGTCCTTAAAAGCCTCTTTGAATGAGTCTGTGTTCAGGATTCTGATAGTTGAGGGGTAGCAATTATTCCTAATCCTGGTGGCACAAGTTCTGTGGCACCTGTACCTCCTTCCTGATGGCAGCAGTGAGAACAGAGCATGTCGTGGGTGGTGTGGATCCTTGATTATTGCTGCTGATCTCCAATGTCAACATTCCATGTAGATGTTCTCGATGATGAGAGAGGTATTGGGGTCCCTGTATCAGGCCATGATGCAACCAGTCAGCACACTTTCCACTGCACACCTGTAAATGTTTGTCATGGCTTTCGATGACATAACGAACCTCGGCAAACTCCTGAGGAAATAGAGGTGCTGACATGCTTTCTTCGCAATAGTATTAGTATAATGGGTTCTGAAAAGGTCCTTTGAGATTAGTGATCCTCAGGAATTCAAAGTTGCTCACCTTTGATCCCACAATGATCACTGGATCGTATACCTGTTTTTTTTTCCTTCCTAAAGTTGACAGTCTTTTGGTGACACTAAGTGAGAGCTCGTTGTTAATACCATTCAGCCACATTTTCCATCTCTCTCCTGTATGTTTACTCATCGCCCCATTTTATACAGAGCTCTACAGTGGTAATGACAGCAAATTTATATATGGTGTTGTTATCCAAAGCCTCAGTCATAGGTGTAAAGCAAGTAGAGCAGGGGGATAAGTATGCATCCCTATAGAGGTCCGGTACTGATGGGCATTATGGAGGAGATGTTTTTGCCAATCCACACAGACTGGGGTCTGGAGGTGAAGAAATCCAGGATCCAACTGCACAATGGGATATTGTGGCCCAGGCCTTGGAGTTTGCTGATCAGTTCTGAGAGGATGATGGAGTTGAATACTGAACTGTAGTCAATAAAGAGCATCCTGATGTATGAATCTTTGCTGTTCAGGTGTTCCTGGATTTTTGGTAAAGCCAGTAAGATGGCATCTGCTGTAGAGCTTTTGCTATGGTTGGCAAATTGGTACAGACCAATATACTTCAGCACCAGACTCTCAAAACATTTCATCACTATGGTCCATAGTCATTTTGCCAGGTTACCCCACTCTTCTTGGGCACCAGTGCAATTAAAGTTTGGTTGAAACAGGTGGGTACCACACCCTGTCAGAGTGAGAGGTTGAAGATACCTATGAATGCACTAGCCAGTTGGTCAGCACAGGTTTTCAGTAGTTAGCCAGATACTTTCCTTGGATTCACTCGTCATTTTCAGATATTGACAATGCAGGATCATCAGGAAATATGGGGGTGTGCAATGGCTCTTCCTTGCTCTGGTGATCAAATTGGGCGCATAAACCATTTAGTTCAATTGGAAGTTCAATTAGAACCTGCTTTATTGCATGTTATGTCATTTAGACCCTGCCACAGTTATTGAATATGCTTCATTATTTTCATTCTCGTCTCAAATCTCCACTTTGCATGGAAGATGTAAGTTATACCTATGCTTTTTGTTCTTGATCTCTGGACTTAAATGCATCTGGTATGGCTCTCAGGAGGTTCCGGATTTCATTGCTCATCCAGGGCTTATGGTTGTGGAAAACCCTGAACGATTTTGTGGGGACACACTTGTCCACAGCTAAAGTGTTGCCCTGGTGTAATCATGTGACAAATCATTAGAATGCTGACACAATGCTCTGCTCCCTAAATAAGTCTGCTCTGAAGATGTCCTTCAGTCTTTAAGAGAACAGGTCTCAAGATTCACCAGCCACCTGTATAATGAACAGCTTCAGAACCACAGAATGAAGAGGAAGAAATAAAGAAGAATCTTTGAACACATCTTTCTCCCAGGTTCTTCAAGAAATTGTGGTACAATTGCTGTGCTTACATAAGTACACCCTGTTACGAGCCCAAAGGACCCCGAAACCCAGCAGCAATAGACATTCACCAAGACAAGTAGTTACTTAAACGAAAGTTGTTTTTAATTATCCTTAAACATGAAAACAGAATCAAACTTTAATTTATCTTTATTAACTTAACTAACCCGCTCCTAATTCTAAGCGCACGTGTATGTAATGTGTGTGTAAATTTAAGAAAAGTTCTTTGGTTCACAGTTCAATCTCACTTCTCACTCTTCCAAGTTTACTGGTTGCAGGCAATTCTTATACCATGCACAGAATTTAACAGGTATAAAGTTCACCAGGCATTGGTGCTCGAAAGGTAATTGTTTACCACTCAGGAAGGTTCTTCGTAGATTTGCAGAGAGAGATTTGTTGTTCCAGGATTTCCACAACTGAGGTGCCACCATTAGTCACCTCAATGTCTTGCTGATGAAACTTGCCCCATCAGGGTTCTCCATATGATAACCTCTTTCTTTCAGGCTACTACAGAGTTCCTTTTTGTTCTACTTATTTCAAGAGAAACATCAGACAGATAGCGCTTCCAGCCATCCACCACTCTGGAGTTTCTGTTTCAGTTCCAACCAGCTTATCCTGCTTGTTTCAGCTGTAATTGTTCAGTCTCTCTCTCTGTCTTACTCACTTGCAACCCCACCCCCTTCTCCTGAAAACAATAGGAGTTAGTCTTCTGCTCCAATCTGTTGTTTTTAGGTAAACAAGAACCCAGGAGTGACCTTTGAGTGAGCACTTTGCAGAAAGGTCAGAAATCTTGTAAAAATGTTCAACACAAATGTCCTGTCTCCAGTCCATACATTTCATGACATCATTTCAATTAGCACCTACTTGTGAAATGTGCACAGCATTCTCCATAGTTTCTGTAAAGTCACTGAATATGAATTCTTCAAATAAGATCTGTTTTAAAGTATGTGTATGAATGTAACCTACTCTAATTTTACTAAATTATCTCCCAAATATATCTCATGCCATCAAACCTTCCAGCCACCTGTATAGTGAACAGCTTCAAAACCACAGAATGAAGAAGAAATAAAGAAGAATCTTTGAACACATCTTTCTCCCAGGTTCTTCAAGAAGAAGTTGTGGTAAAATTGCTGTGCTTACATTAGTGCACCCCCATACCCCAGTAGTCCTATCGCTATCCTTGCCTCTGTTACAGACCATCACAATTTCTGCCTGGCTACAATGCAAAAATTAAAAGCTAAGAAAGAATATAGATTCCAAATAAATTTAACTAAATTATGATATATTCCACAATTGTTATGTAACTACCCTTGTGATCTTCCCAGCACCTTTCTTCTGTGTGCTTTGATTATCCTAATGCTCCCACAGTGTGTTTTCCCAGTGGCAGGTGAAAGCTGCTGTGAAGGTAACTTGACAAACTGGTCTGATAAGACACTGCACTTTGTCATAGTGGAAATAATCTGGCCTGGATGTATGAAAAATATGGTAATGCTGCCGTCCTAAGAGTTGATACCATACAATGGGCAGTACCAGGGATGCAGTGCTGCCGGAGCTTACTGGAGCACCACTCCGGCACCTCATCACTCCAGGCAGTGGTAGCAGCAGACCACCGAGTACTATTCTGGATATACAAGGTACCCATTTCTTCCACAACCAGTTGTCCTTGTTCGCTTACAATTATACAATGCTAAATACAACATGGCGACCACCAAGGCCAAGTTTCGCAAGTCCTCCTTGTCGCTGTTTTTGGTGAGCTCTGGCACCTAAAACAATTATCACTGCACCCCTGGGCAGTACTAATTAATTCTAATAATCCTCTGGTGAAGAGATAAATGCACTAAAATCACATCCTGAAAGTCCTTTTGCAAATTGTAAATCATAACCATGATTTCAGATTTATTGTCAGACGACATAATTGACTTCACATATAACCCTGAGATTATTTTTTCTGCAAATGAAGGAGAACTACCATTATTGGTAGTGCAAAAAAAAACTGTACACGTAAACAAATAAAGAAATGTAAAAAAATTCAATAAAGAACAAAAGTAGGAGTCCTTAAATGAGTCCCTGATTGAGTTTATCATTGAAGAGTCTGATAGTGGAGGAGTAGCTATAGACAACTTTCCAAGTTCTAGCATTTCCCAATTTCAGACGTGTTATCTTCAAAGAAACGTAAGCAACGATATTCCTAATTACTATCTTATTAATTCAATCAAACTTCATAGTTACAGCTGTAAATAGCTTTAATTGCTTGATATAACATATAAACCATTTGCATATCTTCATATTGAGATTTTCATAACAATAAGTAAAGAAATGATAACAATATTCAACTTTAAACAAATATAAAAGAAATAAACATAAATAAGATGAATTCAAAAAGTATCTTAAGCTTATATCTCTGTCCTGATTCTTCAAAGAATGAGATACAAACTCTTAGTCCACTCGGATATTATGACATATGATGTCATAGTAACCGTGACAACACTACAAACAACAATAGGCATAAAATTAGCAAAAATCAAAAAACACAAGGTTTTAACCTTTACGGTAGCCACTGATCCTGAACTTGCCGGGGCAAGTCTTGTGGCACCTGTACCTCTTTCCTGATGGTAGCAGTGAGAACAGAGCATATGCTGGATGGAGTGGATCCTTGATGATTGCTGCTGCTCTTCGATGGAAGCATTCCTTGTACGTGTTTTTGATGGTGGGGAGAGTTTTGCCTGTGATGTCCACAACCTTTTGCAGAGTTTTACACTCAGGAATATTGGTGTCTCCATTCCATACAGTGATGGCTATAAATTCAGCTTCCACTGGATCACTCAAAGAAACAGATCTATCGGAACAAACATTCAGCTCTTCACACTGATGGTGCCATTTCATCCCATCATTGATGGTCTTCCATCTCAATATTCTATTCCTGCTCTCTTCCCACACACCTTGGTGATTTTGTGCAAAAATATATATATTTACTTTCTTTAAAGCATTCAGTAATTTGTCCTTCATAATCTTCTGTGATGGACAGTTCACTGCTGCCCATGTCAATAAGATATATATTTGTGTCAGTTGCCTGCATGATCCTGGCAGGCCTCCTGGTAGACCAATACCTATGCTGTGCTTCCCCATGAGTCTTCTTCTGCAGCATTTCCCCCCCCCCCCCCCAACTTTGATGTGCTCATGCAAGTTGTCTGAGAATGAGTGTGTGACCATACCCTCAAGGCAGCTGTCAGCAGGACTACTACTCTTCACTAGTGCTCTGCCTCAGGCAACTCATGCCTCGTGTCTGAGCATAGGCAGGTCACAGGTCACTACCTTCTAAATTATATGCTGCTTCTACATCTGAAACTTTGGTTCCAGTTGTGAAATTAAGTAGTGAAGCATCTTCATTACCATCGCCAGCTGTTCTTTTGCGACTGGGCCAGTTGTGAAGGGCCTGTCAGAACTTGGCCAAACTATAATGACCTTCCCCATTAAGAGGAGGAGATTAACTTTTAATAATGCAGAGTAGTTTTTGCTGGTGCTATCCATTGACAATGCTGCTCATTACCCACCCCTCCCTCCAACCCCCACTGAAGTAAGGTGAAGTGAACTGATGTAATCAAAATCATAGAATTGACAAGGGAACACAACGCCATATCATGGGTTAAGATTACTCATAAACTTCACCTCCACCAGATGTTTTGGGGAGTCTATTTAGTTTTTTTTTACTGTTGTTCTTGTGCAGCATGCAATAATGCAGATTTGAAAGCCATGAGATACCAAAATAAGTCATTATTATTTCCCCTGTGGTGATGCATTTGCAGGAAATTGGAAATTTCACTCTATTGTTAGTGGCTCTATCAGCCAGCTGTCATTTTAAATATTGAGGAATTCGAATGTGTATTTAGCTTTCGAGCTGGTAATGCAGCAGGATTTGTGGTACAGAATTTTGATATGGAGATAAGTGATTCTAATCACGAATATATTGCTGAAGAGACCAGTTTCTTGAAGCTTCAATAGACATTGAGCTTGGCACCTAAGTAGAAAAATGGATCTGGTGTAAAGATTCTCTTACTTAATTTGAAGCTTTGAGCCAAAGGGCAGATGTACACAGCAAGGACTTATTACAAATACAGTAACCATTACAGCTGCTGATAACAGAAAGCAACTAAATTTTCCCAAAGGAAATAAGTTACAGGAAAGCCAGGCAAAAGTATAGCTGAGCAGGTGGAGATACATGACAAATGAGTGATTTCTGGTGAAAATTCACTGCACTACACTCCACTGTGTTGTAAATGTACTTCGATGAGGACCTCAGCCCTGACTGCTGCAATCATGTGGATATCCCAGTGGGCACCCATTTCCATTCCCTGCCTCATTTCCTTGCTGACAAGTCTGTCCATAGTCTCATGCACTGCCAGTCTGAGACCACCCCACCAATTCAAGGAACAACACCTCATCTTCCATCTGGGAACCCTCCAACCGGATGACATTAACATTGACTTCTCCAGTTTCCATTAAACCCCACCTCCATCCCTTGCCCTCTGCTTCCTTTCACAGAGCCAAAATAATTTCTCACCTTTCCTTTTATCATATCCAATTAACACCTTTTGTTTGTGGTCTGGACTTCTCCACTTCCCATCTTTCTATCTCAGTCTTTATTGAGAGGCCTGCCTGCTATTTGCTTAAAGCTTGAAGAAGGGCTCAGGCCCGAAACGTGGGTAATATATTTTTATCTCCGATGGATACTGCGAGACCAGTTAAGTTCTTCCAGCATTTACTGTGTGCTTTTACCTCAATCACAGCATTTGCAGACTTCCATGTTTCACTCTCTACTTATTCAAGAACCTACTAAGCACATCACATGCCTGTGGATATCAAATTCCACATATTTGCATGTGCAAACATGGCTGTTCAGTGCACAAGTGCTGAGCACAGCACTACAAATGATTACCACGTTCAGATAGTAAAGTGAATAGAATTTGTCATTGGCTTTGGATATCATTTTTAGTGTGAATTCAAAGATTCTACTCCATCAATATGTTGCTACCTGCTTCTCTTTTGGAATGTGTGACACAGGAATTATTGGACCTTGTGGTATTGTTCAATATGAATAATATCACAACCCAAGGCTAGACTCGGAAATAAATCTGCAATCACAGTTCCAATATAATTACTCATACATGTCATCAAACTAAATCCTTGAGCTAATAGCAAGTTTTTTAAATTTTCTTTTTAAAATATTTTAATTGATTTTAATAAAAAACTTATAAACAAAAAAGTTACAATTCAATAAAATGATATGGACAGTTACACAAGCTAAATAAGATTCCTGTATAAATTGTAAATCATATCAATAATTCACATTCTAAATTGTACAAACCTTTTTTAGAAAAAACTAATTATGCAACAAAGAAAGGAAGGAAGAAAATAGTAAAGGAGAAAAACTCAAACCCCTCCTTAACCACGTTGCTGGATGCTATACATGATTGGTATTTAAAGAAAAACAACGGTAAAAATAAAAATTAATATAAAGAACATGGAAAAGATACAAGTCAGACAATTTAATTACATTGGAGTAAAATTATAAAGTAAGAAAGTGAGTCATAAATGTCCCCCATAATGTCTGGAAACTTATATCTGAATTATCAATTGAATAACTAATCTTTTTCATGTTCAAACCGGACATGATGTCACACAACCACTGATCATGAGCAGGTGGGGGAGCATCCTTCCATTTAAGTAAAGTCATACGCCTCACCAAAAAAAAAATGCGACTTTGAACCAGTGTTAAAGAAGAATCATTCCCTCCCATTGTATTGAAGATAGCCACCAAAGGTTCAGTGTTAAATCTATATTGAACATTTTTGATGGAAAAGGGGTATTTTCCGACAAGTCCAGAACATAAGAATTAATGCTTCCCCCTCTTACACCTGTTACACCAGGGAGTCATATCAGAATAAAAGCAAGACAGTTTAGCCTTTATAATTACATTTTTTAAAAATTTTGACACATTACTATTAAAAACAAAGGGTGGAAAATGTTCACCTCACCAAGGTTACATTTTCTGTCTTCCTTTCAAATAAATGTTTTACTGAATACATAGTGAACTCCATTCACATTTGCTATTTCTTTGCAAAAGATTCTACTGCATGGGTTCCCCCACCCCACAGCATTTACTGTACAAGTGGATTGCATATTCATTTATTATCCATTTCAAAATCAATGCTACTGAGCCTCCTTCTTCGACTGTTACTGACAAGATGCTCCTGCAATAGGTTCTGCTGTCTTAGGGCTGTGGTTGATAAGTCCTTGATGTGTCAATGGTTGATCAGCAAGTGAATTATCTGGAACCTGGTGAATGTAGAAGCATTACCTTTTGGAGAAGATACACTTGCCATTTTCATAACAGAGGTTTTTTTTATTATATCCAATCATTAACAGACAGTTCCCTTCACACGCAGCCTGTGTAACACTTGTAATTTTTCATTCATGCTTCATCTTTAATTCAATGTCCATCGCATCATCTGTTCAATATTTACATCTCTGACAAGTTACTGCAGCTGGAATAGAATGTAAGCCAAGGGGTATAGACATCAAATAGCTATTCAGTCATGTTAAAATTGCAGATGCTGTAAACGTGAAATAAGAACAGAAAATGAAAGAACTACTTAGAACTCAGGCAATATCCACTGGAAGACAAACAGTAAACATTTCAGCCAGATGGCCTTTTATCAAAAATGTTCTGATGCAGAGTTCAAACTGAATCATGAACTTTAGATTTTTTTAATCTTTACTGATGTTTCCTGACCAACCAAGCATTTCCAGTATTTTCTGCTTTTATTCATTCCATGATGGTTCTCTTTATTGTTACAATCAACTTTAAAACTAGCCTTGTGCTTTTTCCAAATACCTCTTTGTAGCAGATGCACATGAGGTACTTGGCTGTTGGTCTGCAACAGGAATGTCTTCGGAATGAAGTGGCCCTCATTCTTGTAACAGTTAAACATTGCAAAAGGCCTGCTTCAAATCTACCTCTTGCAATGTATATCATTAAAAAAAAATGTAGGAAAACAGCAATAAAGAATCTTGAAAGTTATACATAAGAGTGAGAGAAATTATGAACTCTTGATGCCGAAAATCTGAAATAAAAACATTGGAAGTCATGATTGTACCAAATGTCAAGGACTACACACAATACTCCAGCTGTGGCTGAGTCAATTTCAATTCTTGAGAGGGAACAGAAGAGTCATTGAAATTATTCTGGGGATGAGGATGGATAGACTGGAGAGTTGTTCTTACAGAAGCAAGAAAGGTTGAGAGAGCTTATGATAGCATATTTTAAATCATTAAGGATCTGGAGCTGTTGATGAAGGAAAACTTTCCCATTGGCAGATTGATCAAGAATCAGACAAAATAAAGGTGATTGGCAAAAGAAATAAAAGTCACATGCAAATTTCTTTTACAGCAAGTGGTTAGAGCTTGAAAGTGATCATAAAACATAATGTTCAAAATAGAGCTGGATAACATCTTGAAGGGATACAAAACAGGGCAAAGAGGAAGGAGAGGGCATGTAGCAGGGCAGCTGGAATGGTCTTGCATGTACTAGGAGGCTAAGTGGTCTTCTTCCATGCTGTTACTCTTCTATAACTGTACTGGAGGAATTTTGGCCTCGAGGTTTTGCAGTTTGTGTGGAAGGACTAGCAGATATTCTGGACGTAGGCCTTGAAGGGAGTGGAAGCAGGCTGCCTGGAGGTCAATGCCAGGTGCACAGCGCAACAGGACTGGATGCAGTGCCACAAGATTTTAAATGGTAAGTGAATGGGATAGATGGACAGATAAAATTTTTGGCCTCTTTCTGTGCTTTTAACTGAATCTGCGTGAGTTTGATCTTGTTTTCTCACAAATGTTATTTTTCTCACCATTAAATGAGTATTGTACAACATGATTATTAACATATAACCTATAACAGCTGCATGGACTTTGCAATGACAATTCATACAAAGCTTTTGGGGAACAAATGTCTTGGTTAATTCCTGAATATTCAATAGGAAGGAAATAAAAAGGAGAGCAATATGTTCAATTGAATTCACCCTGCAGAGGTGTTAATTGCCTTGAAAGCCTCCATAGCATCCATGAGACTCAGGAAAAGTTGGTTAGAAAATATTGGTTTCTCTTCCAGCAGTAAACTTGGGAGGAAGTAACACACCCACTGTTGTTAAAATGGCCTCATTTTTTATAATAATTCTGCTGTGTTTTTTTCACTACCCTCTTTTATTTTGTAGGATGACCTCCCAGCAGTCTTGTTAGATTTAAGATTATTAACCTGAAACACTCCTTCTGTTTCTTTCATCACTTATGCTGCTGAACCTTTGAGTGTGGTCTGATTATATATGTAATGTAATTCGGATAGGTGGCACCTCATCAGAAATACATTTTAGCCTCTCCTGTTATGGACAACTGCATCATGTAGCAGAAGGCCATGCCAAATTCAGGTTGTGGGCAAGATGGCACAAAACAACCATCTTAAAGACTCATTGGCTTTATGGAGATATCAGATATTTTAAACTTACAGGTATTTCCCTATCAATCAGTTAACAGATGGACATGCACTCCTTCACTTGATAAACTGGCATACTTGTATTCTGTCAAGCTGTCGTAAGGAATCTCCTACCTCTTGTAATGGTGGATACACCATGAAAACAGTGACGTCACCCATCAGCTGTACCACTGGCAGGTGTAAAATGAAATGCCTTAGCTTTTTAACCTTTCTTGGTTCTGCATATAACTTTGTATAGACATCACCAGAACAAAACCTAAAACACATGCAGCTGGTGTTAAACATGGGACTTCATATCTAGCATTGAACTGGCAGCCATCAATTCTTTAGTCTAGAGACCATGTACATCTGAAGCAAGCAATCTGTGCCTGAGAGTACACTTACATTATTGCTTCAGGAAAGGAACTCACTGCAAATGGAAATGACAAAGCAAAGATGCAGGCATTTCTTCTGTTCCTGAATAATAATGAGCTGCACCAGCACAAATCCATATTTCCACCTTTTTCTTCCTCAAAATCACCAGGGGATTTATTTTTTTTAAACAAGACAGTATCTGCATTTCAAGCATTTGCAATTCTTTTGATGTTTAAAAAAATTGCACTTACTTTTTTTTATAGTACAAATGTTTTTTTTTCCCATTTCATAGTGTTGCTATATTTCACCACCAGTCACCTTTGCTTTTACTTAATGATATATACATATTTACTCTCTAATTATATCAAAATGAATCTTAATCTTGAGTTATTTGTATCATTTTTATTTAGTACAATGACTCTTTCAATTTGATATAGCTTTACAGTTTGTAGTTTGTTATTTAAATCTGATTCATTAGCCCCTCCCCCACTCCACCCCAAAGGTGCAGGGGTCATCTGGTGTATCTGGTGTTCCTCTACATCAGAGAGACTGGACACAAACTGGAAGACTGCTTCATTTGAGCACCTCGGCTCTGCCTGCCACAATAGCGTGGATCTCCCAGTGACAGCTTATTTCAATTCCCCACCCCATTCCCTTGCCGATATGTCTGTACATAGTCTCATGGAGACCACTCACAAATTGGATGGCATTTACATGGATTTCTCTGGTTTCTGTTAGCCCACCCCCACCCATCTTCGTCCCCCTGTCTCCTTTCCTCTTGCCTGGTCTCTCTCTCTTCTTTTCCCTCTGTCTCCTTTCATAGAGTCAAATTCAATTCTCACCTTTTATCTTATCATATCCAACTAATGCCTTTCGGCTGTTTGGTCTGGACTCCTACAACCCCCCCCCCATTCTTCCCCCTTGATCTATTGTTTTTAGTTAATGCTTGACTAATTTTTGCTCATAACTTGAAGAGGGACTCAGGCCCAAAACATCGATAATATATAGAACCATAGAATGTTACAGCACAGAGACAGGGTCCTTCTAGTCTGTGGCAAACCATAATCTCTATCTTCTGGGGATGCTACGAGACCTGCTGTGTTCCAGCCAGCATTACTATATTTTTCCTACAATCATAGCATCTGCAGACTTTTGTGTTTTACTTTCCCTCCTTCTAACCATTTCCAATGCCAGGAAACTGGATCACTCTTAAAAAATTTGGTTAAACCACATTTTTCATACTCATGGAGGTCTCTAATTCACATTGATGCAAAATGATCTGAATGCATAGTGAGTGTGTACTGCTCACCTTCATGCACTTAATGTACATGCCCAATCCTGCAAGAATTGATTTCAAGACTCCAGTCCTTAAAGTCAACGAAGGCACAGGTCCACTGAAACCTCACTCCTCTGTATTGTTATGGCTAAAAGAAGGCTGTGTAGGGTAAGGAGTGTGCAGCTTACTTTTCAGATTCAAACCTCAGGACTTTGATGAGAATAGAGCAAAGGAAGCTTAAAGATATTAGTAGGTTTATTAAAGTTGATCCCTCTCAATTAAGATTATATCTAAAAGTTCTAAGAACTTTCAAAATGGGTCAAGATTAAAAGATCAACAATTTGAATTGTAACTTATTTATGCTGTCTTGAAATGCCTGAAATGCTCATGCCTTCAGATCTTATTTCACACAGTCAGAGGCTAGGGCAGCTCTAATGTTACACTCTTTAACCTTTTTTTCAGCCATTCACAAGGACTTATTGAAAAACAGACACATTCACATAAACACTATATAATAAATCACTTTGAAATTCACTTACCCTTGCACTGTCTCCAGAATATCTCTTCAGCAACAAACTAGAGAGAGTCCCACTCCCTTAAAGAAATTCACCAGACTGGAGAAGAGGATCTACCTCCTTCAAGGCATATGTTATAACATATACTGGACTTTTATACCATGGCTCCTTTCCTAAGGCAACATAAATTTTATTGGCGTGTGTGTCTACATTTGTACCTACCAGTCTGCTACAAAGTACAATTACCCCACCATTATAATGCTCCATGTATTACATTCTGCACAATAGTTTCTTCCTGATAGGAAGTATGAATCTTACTCTGAGGATATAACCATATAACCATATAACCATTTACGGAGCGGAAACAGGCCATGTTGGCCTTTTGAGTCCGCACTGGTTCACAGATTTTATGCGCCCTTTTCAGGCACTGGTCCCGGTAGATCTTCATTCAATAACGATGGGCGAATTCAATGCAGGTGGAATCAGTCGTAGAAATGTTTGTGAAACGTGCAGTTCAATACTTCTGGGCACATTCAATACAGGGTCAACTAGTCCGAGAAATGTTTTGTCAAGATGTTAAAATTGATCGTGTATAAAAATACTTTCAAAATTGATTGACTGTTTTATAACATGTTATTTATATATATATATTGTGTATTATCTCTTTAGTGATTTTTAAGACATTTTAGTTATAACTGAATTTTAATTTGAGTTAAAATTCCCTTGAAAGGGGGAAGACTATTTAGATATAATACAACACTCATTAATTTCATTAATGCAATGAAGAACCAGCCTCAGATTAGCTTACAGTGAGTTTGTAAGCATATATACATAAATAGGATGAGGCTTCTTTACAGAAAAGATTTGAGAACAGACACAACCATGAGATGTTCTCATATACCTTGGCATAATGTACAATAGAAAATCCCAGCCATGAGTACATTGAAAGGAAAGTGTGATATTCATTGATACTGAGAGAGAGATAAGATAGATAAATCTCCAGGTATTAGAATGAGGCATTAGTCATTTTGAAGTGCCAAGCATTTTGCATTGTTACAGAGATAAAGATGGCTAGGTGTTTCCAACTTGGTGGAATGAGACGAAAGGAGACTCCAGACTGGCTGTTTTGCAATTTAGCACAACTTGGTTATTGTCATATTTGTTCTGTCAATCAATATTATTTGATTATTTGTGCAAACAAAGTTACCTTTCAAATTACTGTGGTAAAAGTAGACTGTTTTAGATGCCTGCATTTAATGTTCAGAAGCTTTTGGAATATTGATGGAGCTACTTAATTAACAAAATCAGCAAGGTTCTTTTATACCATTGTAAATGTATAATTCTACAGTATCATTTATTCATACTCAAAATATGAGATAAGTAATGTAACCATTGGAAATGTAAGAGATGAACTATTAACTATTATGCCTAAAATGTATTAAAAAAAACATAATTTAACACTTTGGACTCTGGCTAATATTAACCTTTCATAATATACTGGGTCCACGGTAAGCTCCAGAACAAAGAAGCTAGTGGTTAAGTATAAAACCAGTCCTGGAAAATGGGGACACACAGTATATGAGCTTGTTGGTAGTCCCTGAAAACCAGGACACAGAGTATATGGGCTTGTTGGTAGTCCCTGAAAACCAGGACACAGAGTATATGGGCTTGTTGGTAGTCCCTGAAAACCGCGACACACAGTATATGGGCTTGTTGGTCGTCCCTGAAAACTGGGACACACAGTATATGGGCTTGTTGGTAATCCCTGAAAACCAGGACACACAGTATATGGGCTAAAAATCTTAGGTATGGTTAATAAAAGAAGCTAGGTATGGGATTGGGGATAATGCTGCTCTGAGTATTTTGTTAAAGTTGTGATGTGATGAAGATCCTGAAGATCTCTGCATGGAAATTATCCAAACTGGCCACAGGGAGGAGTCAATTGACAACAGTATATCCAGAAGCATAGAGAACAAAATCTTCACATGTAAATCAACATTATACAGTAAGCCCCTGGTACCTGGCATCCGGGGATTGGTAGATGTCGGATAAATGAATTTTCCAGTTGCTTGAGATTGTGTGTTGCATGATTGGCGAAGTAACGGCAAAGTATATCAATTTTAAACCCACATTTAAACCCATTTATTTTCCGCAATTTTTTTTCCCCAGTTGCTTGAGGTTGCCGACTGTTTAAATTCCACATTACAGGGGATTTACTGTATATTTCACTTGAAAACCAAAAATGCTACACATGATGGAAATCTAATTAAAAACTAATGCTAGCCTTGGCAACTAAACCCATATCCATATAATGAATAATGACAAAAGATATGAAATGGGAATTTGGCATAAAAAAAAACAATTTCTGCAGCACACAAAAATGAATAGAATGCAATCTCTGTCACATACCATAGGAGATTAGTCATAAATAGTGATTGGAAGGATTGATTTTTCATTTCTGTTGCAGACAGATTGAAGTTTACAGTTTGCTCTGATTGACTGGGCATGGTAAGTTGAAGGGAAATGGATCCTCACATCAGTGTACAGGGCATTGAAGGAGATTCTATGTGTTTAATTCATTAAGTTCAATCAACACTTGCATGTAATTACTCCAGGGCAGTAATACCACAGGAAATAGAAGAGGCCATTGATGGAAATGACTTGGTGCAGCAATTCCAATGGAGAGTAACAGAAAAGTAACAACATTAGAGTGTTAAGATGTGACTTCTGGACCACTTTTAACTCAGAAATTATAAATTATAATCATGATGGCCTTAACAACTATAAAGATACATGAGAATATTGTATATGGAAAACAAAATTTGGTGTTTCTCCATTAAAATAGCAATGGAGGTACTCATTTGAAGCTTCTGGAACACATGCAATTCATGATTTTTATAAATGACCGAGATGAATAAGTAGAGGGATGGGCCAGTAGGTTTGCAGATGACACAAAGATTGGAGGTGTAGATGGTGTAGAAAGTTGTTGCAGGTTACAGCAGAATATAGACAAGATGCTGAGTTGGGTGGAAAAGTGGAAGACCAAGTTAAATCCTGATATGTATGAAGTAATGCATTTTGGAAGGTCAAACTTGAAGATGGACAGACAATATGGTTATGGGTAAGATTCTTAATAGTGTTGATAAACAGAGACCATGAGGTCCAAATCTCTCAGGGATGCTGTGCAGGTTGATAGGGTAGTTAAGAAGGTTTATGGGATGCTGGCCTCCATTAGTCAAGGGATTGAGTTCAAGAGTTGTGAGGTAATTTTGCAGCTTTCTAAAACTCCTAGAGTCTCTAAAGCTATCTAGACCACACTTGAAATATTGTGTTCAGTTCTGATCACCTCATTACAGGAAGGATGTGAAAGCTTTGGAGAGGGTGCAGAGGAGAAATATCAGGATGTTTCCTGGATTGAAGAACATGTCTTATGAGGCAAGGTTAACAGAGCTTGAACGTTTCTCTTTGGCGTAAAGAAGGATAAGAGGTGATTTAATAGAGGTTCACAAAATTAAAGAGAGGCAGAGATAGGGTGGTAGCCAGCACCATTTTATGGTATTCTGAGCAAAGACCAGAGGACATCTGTATAAGGTAAGGGGAGGAAGGTTTAGGGGAGACATCAGATGCAAGTTTTCCACTACACAAAGAGTAGTGGAACCCTGAAATACATTGTCAGGGGTAGTGGTAGAGGCAGGTACAATAGGAACTTTTAAAAGCTTCTTAGACAGGCACATGGATGCAAGAAAAATAGAGGTTATGAACACAAGGTATGGAAGGTTTAGATGTTGAGTAGGTTTATAAAGCTCAGCACAACCTCATGGGCTGAAGCACTTGTACTGTGCTGTAATGTTCTATCTCACGTAACAAAAATGAAAATGAGAAATTCAGCTTCAGTCTAACAACAACAAACTTTTCTTGCAGCATTGTCAAAAATAGAAAACACTTCAAAGATGCAGCTTTCTTGAACACTTATGGAATTATGAAGAAGAGCTCCATGGAGTAACATCAAACACTTTTAATTAAATTGGGTTGATAATGATTTTGAGACACAATAGATCCCTAATTAAAGGAATGTGTAGTGTCCTGATGAAAAATGTGTTGTAAAAGTAATCTTAAAAGGAAAAGTTGGAAAGCACAGAGTTTTAGAGAATTTTTTTTAATTTAAACACACAACCTGGTAACAGGCCCTTCCAACCCACGATCCCGTGCTGCCCAATTACACCCAAATAACCTACAACCCCTGTACGTTATGAAGGGTAGAGGAAAACCAGAGCACACAGGGAGAATGTACAAACTCCTTACGTACAGCACTGGATTTGAACCCACTGACTGTGCTGTTGAGAATTGAAGAACTTGGAGGTGAGCAGTGAAAAAAACTACAGCAATATGAGGTTGAACAGATGGAGAGGGGACTCCACAGGTAAGGGTGCAGACTTCACACCTACATGAATCCTGTACCTAATCCCTGCTTCCCAGAAGCTTGCTGGCAGCAGCCTGCAACCTGGCTTGAGGTCATTGGTAGCTGAGCCAGCTGAGATGGTCACCATAGCAGTTGCATTTAGATTCTTGTGTTCCATGCGAGTGGGACCACAGAAGCCTCCCCATCAGCAGCCTTACTGAAACACTGGTCTTGTCTGACCTGGTCCACTGCTGTGGCTTCAGAGCTTCTCTGAGACCTGTGGCTGCCAATCCAACATCTTGGTTCTTCTTGGAATATCTAACAGATGTAGTTCATCACAAGCAGGTATCATTCGAATCACATGAAAATGAGTTTTGTTATAAATTTGAGCCAACTTCCGTGAACTCACTTTCAATTAGACATAGGAGTGGATTCCGCCACTCGGCCCATTGAGTTTGCCCACCATTTCATCATGGCTGATTTAGTATCCTTTTCAACCCCTTTCTCCTCCTTCACCCTTGATTCCCTATGTGGCAATGAATTCCACAGATCCACCACAAACTGGAAAAGGAACCTCTCCTCTTAATTGATCTATAGGGTATTTCTTTCATATTCTGAGGCTCTGCCCTCTTGTTCCAGACTTCACCACCATTGGAAACATCCTCTTCACATCCACTCTATCCATGCTTTTCACTATGCAATAGGTTTCAATGAAATTCCCCCACATTTTTGAATGCTCCTCAAAACAAAATGGCAGTGTTGCCGGAGCTGGGGTAGAGACAGTGCTGCCTCTGGTGTGGACCTGTGAAGAGTGGAGAGCAAAGTCTCAGCACTCCCCCATTGGGTCCAACCATCTAGTCCAATTGCCATCGCCTCTGTAAAGACTTTAAACAGCCTGTTAAATAAGCTGATGGTGATTTATTTTAAAATCCCGCAACCGCAGGGTCTGGCCAAAGATGGCAGCGCCTTTGATCAGCAGCCACCACGAGGGGTTGCAGACTCCAGGAATGCTGAGGACTGGGCAAGGCACCAGAAAATGGGGAGAGACTCCTCCCCCCCCCAACCTTTTGAGTAAGAGAAGCAGAGGAGACTCCCTGGATGGTGACCTTGATGATGCACCAGTGAGGGGCAGAGTGATTCGAGGCAAGGTATCCACTTAGGATGTGGGCTGCTGGTGAGTGTGGTCATAGGACTCCCACCAAGCTATGGACTGCTGGAGATTGCCCAAAGGGGTACCAGGTATTGGAACTGGGATGCCAGAGGTCGCTGGAGATTTCCTGATCGTGTCAGAGGTGTACATCTGGAGCTCAAGTTGATGATGTTTTGGACTGAAGGCTACGGAAACTGTGGGAGTGTTGGAGGCAAAGCCATGGACATTCAGTGACTTTGGGGGGGGGGGGGGGGGGGGGAAAGGATGACTCTCTTTTGCTTCTCTTTCTCTGGCTGAAAGGGGAGCTGGGTAATTTTTGCTTATAGTGAATCTTTTTCTGCCTTATGGTAGACTAAAGGAAATTTCATGTTATATCACACTTTCTATTTTATTGCATCTTGAATCTTGAATTATATGATAACCCTTTCATTCCATGGATCATTCTAGTGAACTCCTGTGGACTCTCCAATGCCACACATCCTTCCTTATCTAAATAAGGAGGCCAAAACTGCTCACAATACTCCAAGTGCAGGCTGACCAATAGCAAGATTATTTCCCTGCTTTTATATTCTATCCCTCTTGAAATGAATGCCAACATTGCATTTGCCCTCCTTGCCACTGACTTTACCTACAAGTTAACCTTTAGGGAATCTTTTATGAGGACTCCCAAGTCCCTCTGCATCTCTGATTTCTGAAATTGCCAGTTTAGAAAAGTCTACACTTTTATTCCTTCCTCCAAAGTGTGTTCAATCTATCGTTCCCTTGCCCAATCTCCTAACTTAATTCCTTCTGCAGTCTCAGTGCTTTCTCAATGGGTTAAGATGGGCTGTAACATTCCCTCTCACTAGTGTCAGACAAATGTTCTATAATCTTATCTTCATTGTGAGCTCTGCAGATGATACCCAGTGATGGCATGCAAAGTTACTCCATACTTCAACAAGTTGTGCAAGTGATGCCCCTGCTACAGACTGCTTGTTTCAGTCAGTTTAATTGTAATACTCCTACTGCGTAGGAGTAGGAGTGATTTAAGGCCAGTGTATCCACACACGTGGATACACTACACATAGCAATCGTATAATGTATTTTAATTTGCTTCTTTTCAGTGATGTTACCAATTGTGTTCAATTAATTCATGCACTTAAGATGGATACATCATGTAGCATACCATTTATTCTCATTGACATAATCTGGAACTCATAAGAACCTGCAATATATTTTGTTTCTCAACTACATATACCAATAGGGTGTAGAGACCCAAGGCTATCTCTAGCAAGTATCTGGAAAACTCCAATACACTGTCATAAGTTTCCAATGTGAACCAATGACTACTGTCTGCAGTTACTCAGTAAGTTGGTGGCCAGGATTGTACCTTGCGTTTCGCTTTGGTTCATTGATGAACTGGGAAAAATTAATCATGTGTCAAATGAACATTTGCAACATAAAACATTGGAAGTGTATTTTTACTCAATATATGTGGCAACGTGGTAATAAAAATAACATTGGAACATGCATGTTGCAATCATTCACCCCTATCTTATTCGGTTAAATGTATTATTTGATGAGTGAAATTTCTGACAGAGTAATGTTGAAATAACTTTGGGTGTTGTTATCTTTATCAATTCCTCATATATTATAATCGAGGAAGACTGGCTAATTTATGACTCCACTCAGCTGCTAGACAGCTTTCTTTTGTTAATCATGACTTGTAAGCACATATAAACAAACATGCCAATACAATACTCCAAGAGAGATGCCACCTTATGAACTGAGCCCTCTTCCTTTCTGTTTTAGTATCTCAGGGTGACATCAAACAGAAAATTTTCCATGCTAGTTTTTCCCTCAACCTTTACCTCAAAAATAAATTAAATAACTAATTCCTGAAGAAGGGCTAAGCCCAGAATCATCAACTATCTTTTACTTTCTCAGAATCAGGATCAGAATCTATTGTCATCAACATGTCAATGCAAACATTTATATAAGCCACATTTCAAAATAAATAAAAAATAGTGCAAGAAAAAGAAAAATGCAAAGTGAGGTAGTATCCATGGTTCATTTTTCATTCAGAAATTTGATGGCAGAAGGGAAGAGCCTGTCCTTGTGCTGTTGAGTTCTCGTCTTCAGGCTCCTGCACCTTTGTTCTGATGGAACCAGAATGAAGCCTTGTGACCTGCTGAGTTTCTCCAACACTTCTGTGTACTAAATATTACTTTACTTCATTGTTGTTGATGAGATCTTGCTCTATATAAAATGCCTGCATATCATCCCACATTATTACAGCAAAATAACTTATTTCAGAAGCAGTCTGCAAAGGAAATGTAAAACTATATTGCATCTATCAAACAGGTTGAATTTCTGTTCGTAAATGTTTAGCAAATGCAAAGCCAAAAAGTACAACTGTGATTTAAAACATGTACGAGAACAACGCAGTAAAAGGAATCAATGTTAGTTTTATGTGAGCTGTACAGACACAGTTTTCCAATGTGCATAGCACATTGGGGCAGCACGGTTACCGTAGCAATTAGCACAACACTGTTGCAGCATTAGCGACCAGGGTTCGAATCCAGTGTTGTCTGTAAGGAGTTTCTACATCCTCCCCGTATCTGTGTGTTTCTACATCCTCCCCGTATCTGTGTTGGTTTCCTCCATGTGCTCCAGTTTCCTCCCACATTTCAAAATGTACTGGGGTTGTAGGTCAATTGGATGACATAGGCTCATGGCCAAAAGGGCCTGTTAACATGATATATATCTAAATTAAATTAAATTTAAAAATTAAGTGCATCATGCATGTGAGAATTGCAAATTCTCTAAATTATGAGGAGAATGTTTCCACATTATTGAACTGTGAATTGGGCATCTAGGTATTATTTGTTGGAAATTGCTATTTCAAGTTGTACTGATTTGGGGCATACATCCATTAACACGCTGGGTAAGAAAGCACGGAGGAGAGATGAAGCAACATCATTCTTTTCTAATAATTGGCAGGACATTGTGCCATATGAAGAAGATATAGAGAGAATGATTTATGCAGTCCCACCCACTCCCAACTCCAAAAAATTGTCTTTTTTTTATATAACAAAAATTATTGAACCTTCCACAACATTTCACTGACAGTCAAAGATGGATTGATGTGTTGTCTTATATACTGCAGAATTCAAGGCACAAAGCATTTCTGAAACACATTTCTACCTAAAATATCATTGCATCACCACCAATTATAAAACTGTTGGCACCAATATCGCAACAGTTCGTGCATGCACTTTTTTTCCCCCCAACAGAAAAGCAAGGTGCAATATATCATTGTGGATGAACCAATTATGTTTAGCACTTGACAGTTGTTCAGGACATAAAAATCTTTGCTATAAGTTCAGTATATCCAAGCTAATCTTTATTAAGCTCATCAGAAACATTTGATGCAACCACATATTTCATATGTACAGGCACTAATATTAAAAGAAAGAGGAATTTACCTTTGCAATGCCAAATATAATTGCATGGCCATTAAGGAGGGCAGAGTTCAATGGATGATGCCACAGAAGGGCCAATGGAAACACAACAGGTTAGAAAAATTCTGAGGACTTGCTGCAAATTCAGAAGGATTTCATGTGGATATTTCCTGTTCAATTTCTCATTCTTGACCCAGTCCTCATCCAAGGTTATTGTTCTTTATGGAATGTCTGCTTCAGCATTACTGACATCCTCAATTCCATCATCTTTCTGATAAGAATCCTTCCAGGTCATCTCTGTGGGTACCAGCAAGTTGAAAATACAGTAAAAGTCCAAAATTTCAGATGCCAGAAATCCAGACATCTCAAAAACTCTCAAACCTTTGAAATTTAGCGGGCTTTTGTGGGCATACGTGAATGCATAAGCACCAGAGATGCACAGAAGTCATGGAAACGAACCATTTTTTTGTACTTCATATTGATGAAAAATGTAGTGTTACATAAATTATCAAAACTTACCTGTTCATCTCTTCTTTAGTCTCTTGAAAATCCAGAAAATTCAAAAATCCAGACCGACCCAATCCTGAGCAGTCTGGATTTTAGGACTTTTATTGTCATGCAAATGATAGCTTCAGGAGATTAGTTACCCAGAGTTAATTTAACTCTGAACATATTAAATAAATGGGAAGGCACATTTAACACCAATATTCAATAGTCAATTTGAAGACATGAATATACCGTAGCTTTGATATTTCCTATTCTCTCATCCAATATCAGCTCAATACCAAGAGAATTGATCAAATAGGGAGAGAAAAAACATTAACAATGCACCAGCAAAAAAATAAACTGCTAGAAGAACAGAGCAAGTCAAGCAGCATCTGTGGAGGCAAATTAATGATGGATGTTTCAAGTTGAGAGCTTGCCACTACCTCTTTATCACAAGGAACACTAGGAAAAAGAGAGAAGATGAAGAGTACAAATTTGAATGCATTTTTGAATTAATTCATGGCATTTTATGTACAGACAATGCCCGGGTTGAAAACGACCAAATTTACAAACAATCTGTAGTAATGAATTGACAAGCTGGCCAGAAGGAGAATGACATCCACTTTCAGTTTGAGCAGAGCTCATTTTCCATTGGCTTGCTGTCCCATTGATCATCAGGTCGCCGGTTACGTGCATCCGCTGTCAGGCTATGCCACTCACAGCCTGAGCAAAGCAGCAGGCAGGTGAAGGGATGAGCAGCCCGGTGGAGGGGAGGGAAGGAGGAAGCGAGGGAGGCACCATCGCGACACCCAAAATAATGGCCACTGCTTGGCCTCACAAAATGGCCACTGCTCAGCCTTAAAGTGCAATTCCACCACCGAAGGGGGGGAAACACCCCGCAAAATAGCTGCAGCTAGGCCCCACAAAATGGCTGCTGCTCAGCCTTAAAGTGCGATTGCACCACTAAGGAAGGGGACGGGATGAGGGGCAGCGTGCACCATCATGATGGCCACAAAATGCCCACCACTCAGCCTTAAAGTGTGATTAAAGATATTATGACCTGCATTATTATTATGTACTGCATTATTATATACTGCATTATTATGTTTAAGAAGTTTTAGAGTATTGGGAAATGTTTTATATGCATAGAAAGATAAAATATATAGTATAAACTAAGATAAACATTTGACTAACTGATGCTAAATAAGTTCTTGTTCTGACTTAAATACAAATTTAGGTTAAAGACAGACCTAGGTAATAGAACTCGTATTTATACTCTCAAGGCCAGATTTTAGAGTGTGTGCTCATCTGGCATGACATGATACAAACAAATAGGATGGGAGGTAATGGTGAAGGGAGGCTTGTTCATTTGCAGGATGTATTTATTTTTTAAGAATAGTGGAAGACCAGTGATGTATCCTGATGGTACCCAAATAAACTGGACAAAACAGCCCAAGTATCAATGTGCACGTATGTTCTTTCATCACTTTCCATCTCATCCTCCTCAAAATCCACCAAAATTACGTGCCTTGCGCCTTGTTTTTCCTGTAATTCTTAACATAACTGCTGTGCAATATTGTGCACCACACAGCGCACCTCAGTCATTCTAGAAAAACTGATTGGGTTCCCCATAGATGTCAGCAACATATTACATGATATGCCTGGTCTCCCAACAGCCAGTGGTTCAAAGAGATGAGGAAGGTTAGATAGCTGCAGGATGAAGGGCTCATGGTAGCTCCCAGGACCTTACATAAACTCACAAAAGGATTATTTTCAGTGTAACTCCTTATGGCTCGTGATCTGGGAATTCATTCATTATACATGGAAACAGTTATTGGTGTTCTCAACCTGCGGAAAGCCAGCTAAGCTTTAGTATTCTCAGAAGCTGACAGGTGTCATCACACAAAGAGTCGGCTGGTCTTCCATCAAACTTATGTCTCACATATTTGCAAGTTTCACACTGCAAAATTCTACACGTCTCTTTCAAAGCTTCAAAATTATCCCAAAGCAAAGATATCTTTGACAGCAGGTTCACAGGGCAGCAAACAGAAAATATCAGCAGCCTTCAGTGGTGCCAGTGGTTTGAGATGCCAAGGAAATCTTTTCTCTGCCTCATGACCACGTCTGTCAGTCATAACCTCTTGCAATCTGCCCCTCTGGGATGCATGGACCCCAAGGTAACTTCTGTATCAAAGCAGCAGCTATTCTAAAGGGAAACACTTTCCTGTGTAACATGAAGAGGCTAAAGGCTGAATTCTTCAGATATGGGCAGCAAAATGTTCTCAACTCATTAGAGTCATCATTAGTTTGCAGAGATAGACAGCAAAGTTCTGATAATCTGGCACGCTTCGGATTATAGTGATGCTGGACTGGTAGATCTTCAAGACTATCGGTTGCTGTTTCTATTAATTCCTTAAAGTTCTTTTAATTCATTTTTTTCTTCAGATGTTACACAGCATGATACTAAATGTTCCAATGAACCAAGTAAGTTGAAAGGACACATGGGAACATAGGCTCCAGTGAGCAGAAAGGGAGCACAGGACCCATGGCCCAGATAAATGGAAAGGAAATGCAGGACCTGGGTGTGTTAGCAAAGGCATGGCTGCTGGGGCCCCCATGAATGAAAGGGAAGTCATTACTCAGAATGTCAAACACCAAAGCAACATGGTTTTAAAATGGACAGCAGTAGATAATCGCGACATTACTGTAGGGACATTTGTGCCCATTCCTTTTGGAATATTGGTATTGGACAATGTTCTACTGGTTGGTGCTAAACAGTCCAAATGGGTATTAGGACTCTATGAAAGTGTTCAGATCAAAGCAGCTCTGAAGATAGTCAGCAAACAAATGAGAAACTACCAAGACCCACAGTACCCCTGCTCTACTCACTTTCCACCTACGACTGTGGTTCGGTTCGACAACGACTCCATCTAGAGTTTTGCCGACAATACCACAGTAGTGGGTTGTATAAGGAAAGGTGATGATTCAGCATACAGGAAGGGAGATTTAAAATTTGAATGAATGGTGCACCAAAGCCTGAGGTATACAATCCAGTGATCACTGGGGGATCTGAGGTGGAGAGGGTGTGCAAATTTAGGTTCTTGGGAATCACTATCTCAGAGGATCTTTCCTGGACCCAACGTACTAATAGCATCACGAAGAAATCCTGTCAGTGCTTCTACTTCCTCAACAGTTTGAGGAGGTTTGGATTGACACCAGAAACCTTGGCAATTTTCTATGGATGTATGGTGGAAAGTGTGCTGGCCAGCTGCATCACAGTACCCCTGAGTGTAAAGACCTCCAAAAGGAAGTAAACAAGCCCAGGACATCACAGGCAAAACCCTCCCCACTATTGAGAACATCTACAGGGAACACTGCCGTCAAAGAGCAGCAGTAATTATCAAGGATCTACACCACCAGCGCACGCTCTGTTCTCGTTGCTGCCATCAGGAAAGAGGTATAGGTGCCATAAGACTCACATCACCAGGTTCAGGAACAGCAGCTACCCTTCCACCATCAGATTCCTCAACAACAAACTTAATCAGAGACTCATTTACGGACTCTTACTTGTGGATTTTATATTGATTTTTTTATTCTCTCTATATTGTACAGTTTGTTTACATTCATTATCTGTTTACTGTTCTTTACTTGTTTACATGTATACACTGTGTACCTTTTTTTGCACTACCAATTAGTGCCGGGGTGGAGTGCTAATATTTTTAGGTGCCAGAGCTCACCAAAAACAGTGACAAGGAGGTGCCAGAGCTACCCCATGAGGTACTGAAGCTACCCCAAGGTTCCGGAGCGACACTCCAATGAGCTCTGGCAGCAGTGCACCCCTGAATAAATGGTAATTCTACCTTGCTCATAAGAAAAAGAATCTCAGCGTTGTATATGATGTCATGTGTGACAATAACTCTGACAATAACTTTTCAATCTACATTGCCTGAACCAATAGTGAATGATTTTCATTGTTTTTTCTTATCAGCAACCATGTCATTAAATATAATGATAATTTAATTAAGTGGAGAGCTCGCCATATAACACGATCTTGGGAAGGCGATGGTCCTCCATTCTGGAGACGTGACCCACCCAGCGCAGCTGGATCTTCAGCACCGTGACAGAGGTGCACCAAAGAAAAGGTACAAGGACTGCCTAAAGAAATCTCTTGGTGCCTGCCACATTGACCACCGCCAGTGGGCTGATATCGCCTCAAACCGTGCATTTGGCGCCTCACAGTTTGGCGGACAGCAACCTCCTTTGAAGAAGACCGCAGAGCCCACCTCACTGACAAAAGGCAAAGGAGGAAAAACCCAACACCCAACCCCAACCAACCAATTTTCCCCTGCAACCGCTGCAACCATGTCTGCCTGTCCCGCATCGGACTTGTCAGCCACAAACAAGCCTGCAGCTGACGTGGACATTTACCCCCTCCATACATCTTCGTCCGCGAAGCCAAGCCAAAGAAGAAGAAGAAGAAGAATTTAATTAATGGCACATTACTTAAATGAAATCCTGTGGAAGGACAGTATTTTGAGAACATTGTTATGTCAAATTGTGAGACTCCATTTTGTTTCATGCTTATGAAGTTTAGGTAAACTGATTAGAAATTTTAATTAAATGGCAGAATTTAACTTGAAACTGAAAATAAATGAAAATATAGGATTCAAGTTTTCACATTTGTAGCTTTCTGATCCATGGGAAATTTAAAACAAACATTTTGGAAATAGATGAAAGATCCATTCAGATCTAAAAGAGAAATTAGATTAATACTTATGCAAAAGAAGACAATTACATTGTCTGTAATCTCTTTCATATACTCAATTATCTGTTTTGAAACAACAAAGATTTACTGGTGAGTTAACTGGCCTCTGTGAATTTCTCCTTTTGTCAGTCAGTGGCAGAAAAGTTGGAGATAAGTTGCAGACAAGAGACAAATAAGGACACAAGAAAGATTATCATTGATAGATTTGCTCAGCTGGGAGCTGGTAAAGACTTCATGGGCCAAATGGACCCCTGTGAAAATTGGAAGGCCCAGCATGCCTTTTGGTATTGATTTTATTTATAACTCTGAAAATAATGAAAGTTTATTTATCTTAAATTTGCCACAAGAACTTGTGGCACAGTTAGCATAGGGGTTCTTGGTCCTCCAGCATATTCCATACGAAATTTAAACTGGAGGTGGGGGAAGAGTTTTGAAGAAGGGCTGCCTTAAATTTAATGGAGTCTGGTTGTGTGAGTATTGGAGAGTGAAGATTATTCCATGCTTTAATTGTAAGGGGAGAAGAATGAATTGCTGTACGCATCTGTCGTGGAAGATGGCACTACAAATTGAGTTGCATACCCTCATTTGCTCCTAGCAGGCTTGGGTTCAATGTAGAATTGGTCATCTGTATCGAGCTGGTAGTTTAGAATTTTGTAAAAGCAGGTCAGGCGGTGTGCTTCACATCCAAATTGGAGCGCTCCACTTTAATAAATCCAAGAGCTTTCCAACACTCGCTTCTCTTCCATATGTATTTGTGACAAATCAGGCTGCCCATCTCTGGACTTGTTCGATGGGAGTAGTGTTTGTGTATGGGTCCCATACAGTTACTGTGTATTCCAAATGTGGTCTGACGAGGGTGAGTTACAACTTCTCCTTGACAGAAGTTGAAGATTAATGGAAATTTAGGACTCCTATTGTCTTCACCATTGTATGATAGAAACGAATAATCATTCCAACACAGGTCATTCCGGATTTTGATGCCAAGGTATGTGGTCTTCTTAGTTTCATCAAGGATTTTGTATGATGTTTTTCCTGGTTTTCTCTTCCTGATGACACACATGGTTTTGCATTGGGAAAGATTAAACTGCATGCTCCATTTTTGTGACCATTCTATCATGCTATCAAGATCTTTTTTGGATTGACTTAATTCGACGGTATACCAAACAGTCATCCACTGTTAGCACAACACTGTTATAGCCCCATCAACCCAGGTTTGAATCCGGTGATGTCTGTAAGGAATTTGTATGTTTTCTTCACATCTTTGTAGGTTTCCTCTTGGTTCTCCAGTTTGCTCCCACCCTTCAAAAATGTATGAGGGTTGTAGGTCAATTGGGTGTAATAGGGTGGCACAGGCTCATGGGTCTGTTTCTGTGTATGTCTAAAAAATTTTTAAATCTGTATTGGTATAAAAACGGGATAGCTGACTGGCTCCTGGTAGAATCATAGAGCATAGAACCAGGCCATCCAGCTCAATCTGTCCATGCCAAACATAAGGCACCTGTTTACTCAAATCCTATTTTATTCTCTCCACAAAGTATCGCATGCGAGGGGAAATTTTCAGTGGACAATTGTCTTAACAACCAACACTTCTTTTGGACCTGAGTGGCTGGAAAACCTACATTGTGACAACAAAAACATGCAAACTTCTCCAACACAGCAGCAGAGATTAAAATTAGGCCCGGGTCACTGGAGGTGTGAGCCTATCTACCTGCACCATTATTCTGCATGTACTCCTGTACACAGACCTTGATTTCTTTCTTATTTATTCCCTTTTATTTATCTTTCATTGACTCTAAAGTTCAATTTCACCAAAAGTCTAATTTCACCTCCTATAAATGAACATTATTTGTCTTGATAAGATATACCAAATAGAGAAGTCTAATAAATGCCATTATAGTTATGCAAATTAATAAAGATAATCACAAGAATTTCTGATCATGCATCATGAAGATTGAATGCTGATAAATGGCTAACTTCTTTGTCAGAAATGTCATGTTTGGATAAATATTGTGATAAGATCCAGGATTCTCTTAGCTTCAGGAAAAAGAAGTTAATTTGCATATTCTTGGATCAAACACTGTTCCACTTTTTAATATTTACAAAAAGTAGAAAATATTTTTGAAGGAGCATCTTACACAGTGCCTGCCGATGTGACATTTTTGGCAATGGATTATATTTAGCAGACAAACTAAAGCGAACAGATTTATGGTGAGAAATTTATGAAAAACAGACTTGAGAGGCATCTTCTCACAATGGATGGTGGATATATGAAATGAGCTGTCATGCAAATGGATGAAGTGAGGACAATGGTGATGTTCAAAAGAAAAGTACATGGATAGGAAAGGTTCAGAGAGCGATATTGGCCAAATTCAGGCAAATAGAATTGGCTTGATCAGCTTGGGCTTAAGGGTTGTAGAACTCTATGACTGTAAAACTGGCCAATTTCATGTTATTTCATGTTTGAATCAGGAATATGTGTTTAAAAATTGTTCATTAATGGAGTAAGTTATTTGTTTTGCTCAGGAATTAAGGCTTCCACTGGATGGTGGTTTTTCTTTAAGATTTTATTGTGCAAATTCTACAGCTTCCTGTATACAGTGACTAAAATATCAAGAATTTCTCTCAATTCCACGCTTAATGGCTGAATTACCTTGATTCAACTCAGAAGGACAATGTGTATCAACCCCTAAGATTAGAAAACATGCCAAAAAAACAAAATCAAAATTCAACAATCCTCTATTTTAAGTTCCCTTATAAAATCATGAACATGACAGGTAGGGATTAGATTGAAGACAGTGTACTTATCCCCCTATTCATACCACATTCAGATCAAACAATCTCCAAGTTCAGGAACTGTCTGAGATGCACTGATACAAGCTAGAGAACGTTCGAAGAAGATTCACAAGGATCATGTCAGGAATACAAGGGTTATCATATGAAGAGTGTTTGACATTTCTTGGCCTGTATTTATTGGAATTTAAGAAAATAAGGATGAATCTCATTGAAATGTTTTGATCATTAAAATGCATGGACAAAGTAGATGTAGAAAGGTGAGTTTCCCATTGTGAGAGAGTCTCAGACAAGAGAGCACAACTTCAGGATTGAACAGAGAAGGAATTCCTTTAGCCAGAGGGTGGTAAATCTGTGGAATTTGCTGCCACCAGCAGTTGTAGAGGCCAGGTGTATTTAAGGCAGAAATTGATAGGTTTTTGATTAGCAGGGGCTGAGTGGAGTTGAGTGGGAAAATGGATCAGCTCATGATTAAGTGGCAGGGCAGACTCGATAGGGTGAATAGTCTATTTCTGCTCCTTAAGTTCAAGTTCAAATTTATTGTTATCTAATTGTTCATATACATGCACAACCCAATGAAACAGTGTATCTTAAGACTACAGGGCACACAGTACACCCTACTCACAAGCAAGATATATGTGTATATAAAGCAATCCAAAATAAATATATAATATATAAAAATAATTTACAAATTTTTAGAATGTTCAACTGCCTGCAGAAAGAAGCTGTTTCCCAGCCTGACAGTACTGATTTTAATGCTCCAGTGTCTCTTCCGTGAAGATAGTGTCCAAAGATACTGCAGGGTGGATGGTAAGAGTCCTTAATGATTCTCTAAACCCTCTTTAAGCACTGCTCCCTGAAGATATCATTGATAGAGGAATGGGAGACACCCCCCCCCAACCCCACCCAGTGATCTTCTCAGCAGTTTTAACCGTCCTCCAAACCAATATGTAGTCTGATGTTTTGCAGCTACCATAACGCACAATGATATACTCAGCAAGGACCATCTCTATTGCGCTTCTGTGCAATATTTTTAGGATGGTGGCCAGTAGCCTTGCCTTCCTCAACCTCCTGTGGAAGTGTAAGCACTGCTCTGCTTTCGTGGCTAATGAGGAGGTGTTGTGGGTCCAGGAGAGGTCATCCTTTAAATGGACGGCAAGGAATTTTGTGCTCCCCACTCCTTCTACAACAGAGCCATTTTGATATACGGTGGAGAATGGTCCTTTTCCACCTGAAGTCCACAATCATCTCCTTTGTCTTATTGTTGCTCTTGCACCACTACAGAAGCCTATCAACCTTTTCTCTATAAGTCAACTCACCATTGTTGTCAATGAGGCCAATTACAGTTTTGTCATCAGCAAACTTGATGATTCTGTTGGAGTTGAACCTGGCAAAACAGTTGTGAGTTAGTGGTGTGAAAAATAGCAGGCTGAGCACACAGCCCTGAAATGCACCAGTCCTCAGTGTGATGGGGCTTGAAGTTTTGCTGCCAACCTGGACAGACAGTGGTCTTTCTATCAAGAAGTCCAGGTCCAGTTACAAAGAGGGGTACTGACTCCCAGCAAAGACAGTTTACCCAACAGCCTCTGAGGAATTATTGTGCTGAACACCAAGCAGACTTCAATGTACAACAGCCTGGTGCATGAGGTATTATTCTCTAGGTTGGTGAGGACAGAGAGTCAGGTCTATTGCATTGCCTGTTGATCAGTTTGGCCAAGACAAACTGGAATGACTCCATTGTCACTGGTAGGTGTGCTTTGATGCACTCCAATACCAATCACTCAAACCATTTCATGATCATGGAGGTCAGTGGCACTGGATGGTAGTCATTTAGTCCAGCTACCATTGCCTTCTTGGATGCCAGGATGATGGTGGCAGCCTTGAAACCTATGGGAACAATGGGCTAAGATATTTAGAATGTCCATTAGAACATAAGTCAGTTGGTCCACACAGTCCCTCAGCACCCGACTATGTATGTTATCTTGCCCTGCTGGTTTGCATGGGTTTTCCCTGGATAGGCTTTTCCCCTCACCTCAGCTGCTGCTGTGCAGGGTGCTGTTCCTCGGGGGGGAGAATGGGGGACCATGGCAGGGGAGGGGGTGGGCTTTCTTTGGTCACATGCTGTTTTCCGCATAGAACCGAATTAAAGGTATTCAGACTGTCAAGAAGAGATGTGTCATTATCACTGACCCGCAAAGTTGACAATGTAGTTTGCCACTGTGCCAGTGAACCCATTGATGTTGATGTGGTTGCTGTAGGTGGCCACCTCACCGAATCTCCTTCAGTCTGTGATTCCAAAGCAGTCTTGGAGCTTTGCTGTGGCTTTCCCTGGCCACATTCTGATCTCCCTGCTAACTGATATGACTTGTCTCACCAATGGACTGTATATAGGGCTTGGCAGGATGGAAATGTGGTCTGAGTTGGGGCCAGGGACAGACTTTTATACTCAAGGGACATTTGTAAACACTCTAAGATGTTCTCTCCTCTGGTTGGGATGTTGGCGTGGTGTTGGAACTTTGGCAGGTCTGTTTTCAGGTTAGTGTGGTTAAAGTCATCAGCAATGATCATACAACTTCGCAGATAACCCCATAAAGTTCTTTGGCAGCTTCCCCCTCATTCACAGAAGAAGGAACATAAACCACTGTGATCAGGGTGGCTGTGACTTCCATGGGTAGGTAGAAAGGCTTGCAAATTTCCATTAGGAGTTCTATCACTGGTGAGAAGTTTCCCTTAACTATGGAGACATTCATACACCCATCCTTATTTATGTAGATGCACAGACTCCTTCAGCGGGTCTTGGAAGAAGCAGCGGCATTTCTGTCTGCCCAAGAGGAGAGAAGGCCTTCTGGATGGATGGCCAAATCCAGTGGCGTTGTGGAGCCACGTTTCTGTAATTATCAGAGTGCAGCAGCTCTTCAGCCCCCTCTGGTGGTTCAGATAAATGGAAGTAATCCAGGTTGTTTCCTAAAGATCGCAAGTTTGCAAGTAAAATCATCAGGAGCACAGATCTGGGTGGGTTTGTGTTGAGTTTGACCTAAATGTCAGCATGTTCACATTGCATCCTCGCCCAGCATTTCCGGCTACCTCCCTCCTGTTTCCAGTGACCTCCTTCCTGGGTTCCTGTGGTCAGTTGCAGCCAAGGCTTAGGACTCATCATCTTCAGTAAGTCCCATTCATTCAGTACCTTCCTGATCAAATCCTCCAGCTTAGTAGTGCAGCAGGTTTTAGGGTATACTTTAAAGGTACAATGTTTCAGTTCTCAGCTACCCTGCTCAAGATTTATGACAATGGTTATAAAGTCATTCAGTATTCATTCAAGACTCAGGTACTCATTCTGATTGGATGAGAATGCAGTAGGAAAATTTTCTATGTACATTTTTCATGGAATTTGCGACATCTTAAGATTTATTTGCTTGCTGAGTTATAGAAAGGAACAGTCATAAATATAGACATTTGACCACCTTTGAAAAATCACATTTGAATCAATTATGCATAAAAACCCAAATATGTGGTTTTAACTACAACCAAAGGCACCCTGATTCCCGCTGTCTTCTCTTTCATTAACTCTGGCATAATAAGGAGTAGTTGTTGCTGATTGATAAAGAATAACTACATGACAAACACTCATGAGACATTAAAGCTCCCAGCACCATTTTCAAGCCATTTCCATTCCTTGGATACTTGGTGAGAACATTCCCAATTTACCCAAGCACTTTGCAACACCAACTCTATTTGGAGATATCTCTTACACTCCACTTTATCATATTATTGTTTGTCTATTTTTGTAGGATGGAGGTCAATTTTTTTTAGTGGCACTTGCCATGTCCCAGTACCCAGAATTATTGGAGATTCTTTAATCTCCCTCCTCATGCTCAATGGATTGCAATGGTCCTCATCTTCCTGGATGCTTCTGACACCCGGAGTATCTACAGCAGCCATTTCAAGGCACCAGAAAATGCCACTATATTATATCCACAAAATTATTTTAATTTACTTGTAGGATAGGCAAACCAAATTAAACATTCATGATCAGGCCAACCACACCTCCCCCCCCACCTCTAAGATTGCAGTAATCTCAGTCAGCTCTCTGGGCATGTTGACACCAGTCTCCAAAAACAGAAAACCCATTCTGCACTCAATTGTGGGAAGATTCCCAAGCATTCAGACAAAAATAAATCAAGGTAATGCACAAAGTCTCCTTAAAGAAGCGATTCCTGGAAACCTCTGACTCATCACCATTCAAAGAGGAGAAAGCATATTTGGGATAATGTTAAGAATCCTGAGGTTATGCATCAGGTATTTACAGAAGCTCTGTAGAAGTGGCAGAAAGAGTGCACTCGCATTCAACTTCATCCACCCTCCCAGTCAACAACCTTCTACCACTTCCCAAAGTCGTAGCTTTAACATTTGCCCATCAGAAGTGGGAAAAAAAAATGAAGCATAATTAAATCACCTTTGGTCCCAAGAAGAAAAGTAGATCCATTGTTAAACTAAGATAATAACCCTCAGAGGCCACACCAGATGAATCATAATGTACAAGTGAGGAGCTGATGGAAGAGAAACCTATTTCCCAGAAGGCCCATTGAACTCTTTCCTTAGTTATACGTATCTCTGCAGTGATGCAAGACAGTGATTCACCTTGTGACAATATTCATATTTTGTTTACTTTTCAAATTTGATTTACAGCACAGTAGTGTCCCATTCTAACCATACCACCCAATTTCACCCTAATTAACCTACATTTTGAAGGGTGGGAGGAAACCAGAACCCCCGGGGAAAACCCATTCAGACACAGGGAGAACATACAAACTCCTTACAGACAGTGCAGAATTCAAACCCGGGTCACTGGTGCTGCAATAACATCAAATTAACTAAAACGCTAACCATGCAACCCAGAGTATTTTAAAATACTGCAAGAATATAAAGCTTCTTGCAGTTTCAAACATAGCTATGATACCGACAAAACTATAAAATTATACATTTCCAAGAATCATTAATGAAATGAAACAATTTCCATTTTTTTTGTATGTAGCAAGTCAGGCCTGAGAACTGCGTCAGCTAAACTAAATTAGCTGGAACAGTGGCACAGCCCCAGAGACTGAATTTCAGTGCAGCCAGTACAGAGACTGTACATTCTATCTGTGTCTGTATGGGTTTTCGATAAGTTCTGATTTCTTCCCATTTGCAACAACATGAATAGGTTGTGAGGTTAATCGGCTTCTGTAAGTTACCCCTAATATAGATGGGTTCAGAGGATAAAAATGGAATCAATTGACAAGTGAGAGGTCACATGTTTGAGGGAAATAAAAAGGTATGGGAAGAGCCAGCATATTCATGATGGGCCAAATGGCCACCTTCAACATTACAATGTAATTTGACAATAAACATTGTCAAATTAGGAATTAGGAACCAAACAGGCATGATTCCAAGTCTGCATAATCTTCTTAGAATATTACTTTTTACAAGAATTTAATTATGATTCCTCAACTGATATCTGAAAATGGGAAAACAAAATTTCATCTTATAACACCAAGACTAGTTTCCAAAAGGCTTTAAATATAAAGCAACATCTCAACTGAAGCTCAGCACCTATTGAAAATCATTGATGCATACTTATCTTGGTCCAAGCATGTTGAATGCAAAATAACTCATCTACCTACAAATTAATTAAATAACAAATAGATGTTATTCTTTCTTTCACATTCTCCTATTCACTATTGCCTCATCCAGTGGAAACACTTAACAGAAAGCCCTAGTTTATTTTCATATAAATACCATCCAGTTAAATGTATCACTTTTCATTACAGTCAGGAGAATAAGCAAGGTCATACATTAATAAAGCATTTCAGGAACACCCACCTTAATTGGTGTTGGGTTAGCAATGCAGAAAACTCTCTTTGCAGATGCTAAAATGAATGACAGCAACTCCTGACCCTCAGGTAAACGAGTCAGCTCTACACTTTTATGAGAGAAAACAAGTTCAGCACGATAGGTAAGGTGAGAATCAAAGAAGAGCAAACGTCAATAACCTCCTTTAGTGCTCATTCAGTAACCTCATTGGTTCCCATATAGGACCAAAAATGTGGGAAAGAGATTTTGCATTTATTTCCTGTTACCTCAACGAGTCAAAGTGTTTTGCAATCCCTAAAGATTTTTTTTAAATATAGCTATTGTTGTAATATCAGAAACACTGAGGTGTTATTCGACGTATCATGCTTCTGGACTGGAAATCAAATGCACAATTTCTAACTGAGAGACAAAAATGGTTTCCAACTTAGCCACAGATGCCAAAAGAGAAGAAAAAGCAAAACTGAGCAAATGTTTCTTGACAGCCATCAGCAAACATATGACCTTGGAGCAGAGTTCAGGGTACAGGCTACTTGGTTGCTTGAGCTCAATATTCGACAAAACCATGCTTGAATTGATTTTTAACTCGCTGAGAAATGCCTTACTCATTCAGCAATAAAACCTTTTCAAATGGTAACCTGAATGCATTCTCTGAACATTCTTTATGTCAAGATCTCTCAGATTTCATGTTTCATTCAAATATCTCACCTTTAAATTGATTATCATGAGTAAAATTAAAGTTTGATGCAGGATTAAGTTGTCTTGCCTGCTTATTATTTGTGAAATAAACAGGAATAATTCTTAGTTTCCCATATGTGAACATATGTGCCAATGTCACACCAAACTTGCCATGAAGAGTGTCTTGGATTATGTTGTGCAATTATCCCAATGCACTGCAGGGCATGAATCATATCTATTTATTGCTAGTAAATTAGAAAATGAGCTATCAATAATTATAAGTATCTGATGCTAGAAACAACATCTGCTGCACCAGAACAGGATCCATATGGTTTGGGAGAAGTGCATCTCCTTCAGGTGTTTTGTAGTGTACACTTTCCTGTTTCTAAATCTTGTTGATTGAAGCAATGATCATGACTGCCACCTGGCTGTGGGCTAAAATATATTGCTGTTTCCAAACATACCATTCTTTTTTTTTCTTCAGTCACAGAAGTGCCATATCATCACCTCAAAAAATAGTGAGTTTTATTTTAAAAATTCCAGTCAATAGTTAGAGGCATTGTGCAGTATAGTACAGAGTGTATTGTCTATCTGTTGTGAAATCAAGGTCTTACATGACCTGTTAATACAATATTGATGACCCCATAGAATTCCTACAGAATTCAAAGAAAAGCAAGATATTTGTTTTAGTTAACATCCATTTCTCAAAATGCATGACCAAAAAGTATTATGTATATTTACATTATTGCTGTCACTTATTGTATGCATGTTATATTTTGTATTACATCGACTTCAAATATACTTGATTAGCTGTTGGATCCTTTAGGATGCTCTGGTATTGAAATACTTATAAATGCTGGATTTTTAGTAAGAACATTTCATTTCTACCTCCTTCAGAAGAAGGAGTCATGGTACAGATTCAATTTCACTGCCACCTATATTCTAGTTATTGGCAATTGTGATGTTTCTTTTATTGGAATTAAAACTTGAGTTCTTTTAAAACAACTATACTTTATTAGCTATAGAACTCACTCATGACTGTATGGAGGCATCCATCTTGAATCTAACTCAGCTGCAATAAACTAGTCTCTGACTCCACTAGCACTCTATTACTACATCCCCTTTCCCTGAGATGTTTAATCTAACAACATGACACACTAATATAGTATTCATTTCAATTTAAAATTCATCATAAACATAAAAACATCAGAATCACAAACTCTAAGTGTGCAGTTCTTTTTTCTTTTAGAGATTCAGTCTGTCAGGTGTTTTGATAACATGTGGATCTTCTTAACACAGGAGCTTGTGTCGGCTCTGCTGGTCCACTACAGGTGGTGTTTTATCCGTTGCTGTGCACATTGGATCTTCTGCATTTGTCTGTTCTTGCAGCGTCTCTTGCGTTTTCAGCATGTATATTTTTAACTTCATTGCCCTGATGTCATGCTCACAAATCACATTGTCCTTTGCCTGTGTCCAGCTTGAAAGGAATATTTGTTCCATTTGTTTGTCATGACACAGTTAACTTGTCCTGCTCAACTCTATTCATGCTTGGATCTTCAGTGTCTGTTGGTTTATAATCTTCCTGCACTACCATGTCATTGAAAATGTATGACTGAGAGCAGTTTCTTCCATTGCATGTACAGTTTCACTTCTGTTCCGTTTCCCTTTGGAAAAACAATGCTTTGCATAATGATTCTGCCCTTTTCACTTTTAACAGATTTTCCATAGGAAGGGCATTGTGTTGGTGCATGTTAAGTGCCACATCATTTGCACTTGAATGTTTCTCCTTTTTTTGTTGTTTCCTTTATCTCATTTTTGTTTATGTGTGTAGACACACACTGTGGCTATGGCTATGCCTTCATTTTCAGTAGCTTATGCAATCTCAATGAACTTTTATTGCATGCTGCGAAGCTAATTCACTAGTGCAACATATTGTCACAGCTCCACCTAAGGTAAGCTCTGTCTCTCGCAATAATCTCTCTCTCACTTTTACATCAATAATCGCAAACCCAATTTGATCATAGATCATAGATCATTCCAAAATTGCATGTTCTTGCTTTTGATTTCAAGTTCATTAAAAAAGTATCAAAGCTCTCTCCCTACAGCTGCACGCGTGAGTGAAACACATACCTCTTTAACATTTCATTTTTCTTTGGTGAACAGTGTTCATGAAACATCTCAATAACCTTGCGAACTTGCCTTGCTCTTCTGCCTCAGCAAAAGCAAAAACCTCTAGTGCTTGAGGTCCTGACATGGTAAATAGCAGTGCAATCTTCCATGCATCAGGTTTGCTATCAAGTCCGATGGCTTTCAGGTACAGCATGAATCTGATTTTTTTCTTTTTGATGATTATTTTATCCAAGCCCTAAAACATTCCAAAATTAGATGGCAATATAAAGAATAAGTGCACTACAAGCAAAAATAAGAAGAAACTCAAACGCATGAGAATCACGTTACATAATTATCATTCCCATTAAAGGTTATGAAAGTAATTCAAAAAGGAATCCAAAGGATTAGAAAATTTTATATATAAAATGCTTGTTGGACATCTTATTTTCTCCAAAGTTAGATATGACATCATATCATGTAACAATTGAGTATGAGTGGGCAGAACAGCATCTTTACATCTGATCAAAATTACTTGTCTTGCAATAAGAGAAGCAAATTCTAATAAATTATTTTGAGATGAACATAATTTCATCATCTTTTGTTCAACCATCCCAAATAAGGCTATTTACAGATCTGTTGTTATGTTTGCTTAAATAATTATTGATAAAGTATGGAAAATCTTTTCTCCATATTTGACTAGGGTCAGACAAGACCAGAACATATGAATTAATGAAGTGGCCTCATTCTAACATCTGTCACAAAGAGAGCTAATATTAGGGTAAATCTGAGGTAATATAACTTTTGACATACAAGTTCTATGCACAACTTTAAATTGTAGTAGTGAGTGAGAGGCACATAGAGAAGGTGTATTAATCAACTTAAAAAATGGAATTCCAAGAATCTTCAGAAATTGAAATATGGAGGTCCTGCTCCCATGTCTTTTTTTTTAAATTTTGTCCAATGAGGTTTGTCTTGATTTCAACAAAGCATAATATACAATAGATATTATCCTTTGCTGGAGATGGTTGAAGATTGTAAATTGTTTCTATCAAATTCACAGGAGCCCGGAAAAGGTTTGATATTGAGAATGGAGTAAGTCCCTAATTTGCGAATATCTAAAAAGATGAGAATTTGATAAATTAAATTGAGTAGAAAGTTGCTCAAATGTAGCAAAATTATTATCAAAAAATAAATTATATAAACAATTAATACCTAAACTGAACCATTCTTGAAAAGCGGAGTCCATCAAAGGCAGAGAAAAGTGGAGTTCTATAGAATAGAAAATTAGGGAATCCAAAATGTTTTCTAAACTGAAACAAATCCTAATTGTGTGTTTGATCATTAGATTATCAGTCTTATTACCAATAAGAAAAGGCAAGGATGCTCCAAGAAAAGAAACAATACAAAATTTCTTAGTCAAATTCAACTCCAAATCAACCCAGCTGGGCCACCTATTTTGTTATCATTATATAGCAAAATATAACAAATATTAACAGCCCAATAATAGAATCTAAAATTGGGTAGAGCCAATGCTCCATTCTTTTTGAGATTTTAGAAATAAATTTTATTTAAATGAGGACATTTAACAACCTCCACTTGTGGGCAACATTTACAGTCCAATTTACAGTATTAGGAGCCTTTACATGCTCCATATTTTCTCTTTTGCTATTGACTGATTCTCACTTCTGGAACCATGTGATGTTTCTTTTACTGTAATAAATAAACTTGGGTTCTTACTATACTTTATTAGCTATAGAATTCACTCAGGACCATGTGGAGGCATCCATCTTGTGTCCAACCCAGTTGCAACAAACTAGTCTATGGCCTCCTCTAGTGGTCAGGAGTATAACTAGCACTCTATCACTGCAGCAATACTTTTAATTTTCACACATATACTTAAATGCACGCATGTGCATGTGTGTATACGTATGCGGGTGATGGACAATGCCTTAAGTGGAGAAATTCCTTCATCATTGTCTTTTAGACCACTGATGTGGATTCAAAGTGCAGAATGTTTGCAAGACGTTGCAAATTCTGGTTTTAAGCAAGAAACAAGGAATACACATTTGCTCTATGTGAAACCTGAATATTTAAAATCCCTCAAGAGCTTTACAAATCCTGTACTGCAGTGGATATTTATCAATCTGGAAAACTGTAAAGCATTTTTGTTACTGGCAGTCATCTGTTGGATTTTTCTGCTTAGCATAAGCCCATCATCTGCTGACAGACCATTTTTCTAATCACAAAGCAAGATTAAACAATACAAGGTAAAATAGATAATAATTGATAAAAATTTATGTCGATATCAGATGCTCTGCATTACACGCAGCAATTACACATTGATGTCAAGCTGTTGGGCTGAGCTGGAGTTCGCATCGTGATAGTGAAGCAATCAGTGCTAGGAAAAAACTGATAATGACTTTTGGAGTACACATTCGCACAAATAAATTTGTAACTGATAGGAATTCTAGGATCTACATACTCCTTTAATGTGACCTTTAAAGATTAGCAAAACAGCAAGAAATTCAGAGATTTACCAAACATTCTTACTGTGAAACTCCTGGGATAGGTTTTATTTTGTTTTACAAGGAATCCAAGAACAGAGGATGCCAAAAGTCTGAAAATGTTGGAAATACTCTGTACATCTGTATTGGAGGATTTAAACCATGCTTTTGCTTTAGATTTAAACCATGTGTTTGCTTCTGCAAGGCTGAGAATCAGTAACCTGCTTTGAGACTCAGCAGACATAAGCTAAATTCGATTGTACCAATCGAGATACAGTTATCTGACAAAAAGACATCTGTGTACCAAGAACGTTTAATCTTCCTGCTTGTTAGTATATTGGTCACAGACTGTCAGACAGCGACCTAACCTTGGCAAAATAAACCATTGTATTCAAAGTGATAAGCTAGAAAGTTGCGTTATTCGATAGAAGCCTAGGCATGCTAGCTTGTTCACTTATCTTTCTTTTTGAGCTGGGAATAGGTGCTAGGGTAAGCAGTTTTTGGGTAATATAAGCCATGGTCCCGCTGCTGAAGTTTGAGACTCTCCGAGAGGGGGCAACATCTCTCAGCAAGAAGAACTTCTAGAGTCCAGCCAACGTCCCCGTCGGGGGAGGTGGAGAAGCTGCTATCGGCGCCCCGACAACCTACTACAAGTGTGCAGTCATTGCCTCGCTTCGGCAGTTGGGACCAGTCCAGGCGTTGACAAGTATAATTTAGTTTGATATCAGCTTTAGAATTTGTATAAACTGATGTGCTCTCGGCGTGTGTGTCTATTTTTTTCGGTAGCTCAAACACTGTGACCAATCTAAAACGAACAAAGTGAGAGGTACAAGTTTACCCAGGACAACATCTCATGAAATATTTTACTAACCTGAAATATCAATTCTATTTTTCTTTCTCCATCTTTCATTCTCCCTCTCTAAATATGTTGATGGCCTATTTTGTTATTTATAAAGCTGCATTTATGTGAGACTTAATACCATGATATGTGGATTGCCATTAAATCTGCTTAATGTAAATTAAAATTGGGCCTTTTACTTTCAACATGATTGACTACTCTGTGCATCTGTTAATGAATGCTGGTGGTCGATCAGTATTGATGTCCAATACCAATCGCCAACATATAAGGGAAAATCTATGACAAATTATTGGAATTTTAAGAGTATTTTAATGAGAAATGAGAGCTTATTATCGTAGGTATAAATACAATTTTCAAATGCTTACTTGCTGCATCCAAACAATTATGAATTCCTATTCTAATTATGGGCAGTGACAATAAAATCCAGTCCATTAGCTGCTACTAAATATCTATTTTTTTAAATCATCTACTTGTGTTATTGCAATTCTGCTTTTAGATTCATATAGCTTCCAAATAATAAGACAATTTATTCTTGTTATAGCTTCAAATCATAGATAAGATACCAATCTGCATTTCAAACAATGCAAAATTATAATAAATGTAACTCATCTGCCTCAGTATGTATCATCTGCATGAGAGAATAGTACTTGAATATTCTTGTTTATCTTATGAATGAAGGTCACAGGCAAATTTGACAAAAGTAACATAGTGATGGTAAGTGTAATATTGTTTTGGCATGAAGTATGATGTATTGTTTCCCTAATATGTCATGTAGAAATAACTAAGTCAGACAGTGCTTAGTAACATTTTATAACTTAGTACTACACTCTTCACTGATGGCGCACTTAAAACTGCTGAAACATCAGCAAAATAATTGAAGAAAATGACAAAACAAAAACTATAAAATATGCAAATTAATTTTAAAATGTGCCTAAAAGGTGAATGTATGATGAATTTCTATTCCATGTATGCCATGACATGGATCACCAAATTATATTTAGCTTCAGCATTGATTTATATAGGGAGACTCTGGTACAGACTCTGGCCTTGTGATTAAGAAAGGAAAGGAGAAGTGAGCTGCAATGATAGGAAATTCGATTGTTAGCGGAACAGGATTTCTCAGATCAGGTTTTTGGTTTTTTTCGCACTGAGTCATATCAATAACAACATCCACAAATGATCATCATCAATATATACATAGTGACATTTCATGTTCCCCCCCCCCCCCTTACCTCCGCTCCCCTTCCCCATCCCTCTTCAAAAATCAATAAATAATAAAACACAAAAAACAAAGGAATTACAAAGAAGAGTCGTATCATCTACTTTCACATATTTAAATCTTATTGTGCTCATAATTATGTTGTTTTAAGAGATGAAGGTTTGTGGTCGACCTTTTCTGACATATTTTATATATGGGTCCCAAATTTGTTCGAATAATGTACACTTGTCTTTCAGATTGTATGTAATTTTTTCTAATGGAATATACTTGTTTATTTCTGTAAACCACTGTTGTATTTTAAGGCTTGTTTTCATTTTCCAGGTTGTCATAATACATTTTTTGGCGACTGCTAACGCTATCGTAATAAATCTTATTTGGGCTTTGTCTAATTTTAGTCCTAATTTTATGTCTCTTATATTATTTAACAGAAACATTTTTTTGATCTTTTGCTATGTTATTTTTCAATGATTTTGTCTAATATTAGGTTTAGATCTTCCCAGAAAGTTTTTACTTTTGAACATGTCCAAATTGCATGAAATGTTGATCCAGTCTCTTGTTTGCAATGAAAACATCTATCCGATGCTGTTGGGTACCACTCTTTTAATTTCTGAGGAGTAATATATAGCTCACACCAAGACACAAGAGAAACTTGTCCGTGAACTACTCTTTGCAGACGATGCCGCTTTAGTTGCCCATTCAGAGCCAGCTCTTCAGCGCTTGACGTCCTGTTTTGCGGAAACTGCCAAAATGTTTGGCCTGGAAGTCAGCCTGAAGAAAACTGAGGTCCTCCATCAGCCAGCTCCCCACCATGACTACCAGCCCCCCACATCTCCATCGGGCACACAAAACTCAAAACGGTCAACCAGTTTACCTATCTCGGCTGCACCATTTCATCAGATGCAAGGATCGACAACGAGATAGACAACAGACTCGCCAAGGCAAAAAGCGCCTTTGGAAGACTACACAAAAGAGTCTGGAAAAACAACCAACTGAAAAACCTCACAAAGACTAGCGTATACAGAGCCGTTGTCATACCCACACTCCTGTTCGGCTCCGAATCATGGGTCCTCTACCGGCATCACCTACGGCTCCTAGAACGCTTCCACCAGCATTGTCTCCACTCCATCCTCAACATTCATTGGAGCGCTTTCATCCCTAACGTCGAAGTACTCGAGATGGCAGAGGCCGACAGCATCGAGTCCACGCTGCTGAAGATCCAGCTGCGCTGGGTGGGTCACGTCTCCAGAATGGAGGACCATCACCTTCCCAAGATCGTGTTATATGGCAAGCTCTCCACTGGCTACCGAGACAGAGGTGCACCAAAGAAGAGGTACAAGGACTGCCTAAAGAAATCTCTTGGTGCCTGCCACATTGACCACCGCCAGTGGGCTGATATTGCCTCAAACCGTGCATCTTGGCGCCTCACAGTTCGGCGGGCAGCAACCTCCTTTGAAGAAGACCGCAGAGCCCACCTCACCAACAAAAGACAAAGGAGGAAAAACCCAACACCCAACCCCATCCAACCAATTTTCCCTTGCAACTGCTGCAACCGTGTCTGCCTGTCCCGCATCAGACTTGTCAGCCACAAACGAGCCTGCAGCTGACATGGACATTACCCCTCCATAAATCTTCATCCGCGAAGCCAAGCCAAAGAAAGAAAAATATATAATCTATGTAGCCAGTTAGATTGATTCATACATAATCTAGAATTTATCGTGTTCCTCATTGTTCCTCTACATCACTCCTCCCATGTTTCATTCTTTATCTCTGTGTTTAAATCTTTTTCCCAACTTTGATTCGGTTCATACTTTATTTCATCCTCTATATTGCAATTTGATGTAATTTTTTAAATTATCATTGTGTTGACACATCAAGTTGACAGCATTTTCAAAAGGGAGCGTGAGCAGCCAGATCTGCTCCATGTCAGGATAAGTGACACGGGTAGAAAGGATGATGAGGTCTTGTAAAGAAAGTTCAGGGAATTAGGTGTGAACTTGAAGGACACAAACTCTCTGGACTGAGATTAGAAATAGGAGGATAATGCAGCTTTACACACAGCTGGTACAGGAGGGATGGCTTCAGATTTGTGGATCATTTGGCTCTCTTCCAGGGAAGGTGGGACTGTTTGCATCTGAACTGGAGATGGATCTTATATCCTTGAGGGAAGGTTTACCAGTGCTGCTCTGGGTGGTTTAAACTAGATTTGCAGGGCAAAGGGAACCAGAGTGCCAGAGCAGTTAGCATGGAGAAAGAAAAAGATTATGCTAAATCTCCATGTTAAGACAAAAATCCAAAGGTTGTGCATGGTGAAAGTAATGTTTTCAGATGCAAGGAGTATTGTAGGAAAGGCAGACAAGCTTAGAGCATGGATTGGCATGTGGAATTATGAGATTGTGGCCATTAATGAAACTTGGTTACAAGAGGGGCAGGACAGACAGCTCAATATTCTGGGGTTCCATTGTTTCAGACACGATAGAGAAGGAGGAGTGGCATTGCTCAACAGGTAAAATATCACAGCTATACTCAGACAGGACCATCCAATAGTCAGCAAGAATCAGAGGAGCAAATCTGCAGGGAGATAGCAAACAGCTGCAGGAAATAAAGTTGTGATAGTAGGCGATTTTAACATTGCACATATTGACAGGGACTCCCATATTGTAAAAGGGCTCGATGGCTTATAATTTGTCAAATGTGTTCAGGAAAGTTTTCTATATCAATACATCAAGGTACCAGTTAGAGAGACTCCAATGTTGAATCTTCTATTGGAGAACAAGACAGGACAAGTGACATAAAGAATGTGTAGAGGAACACTTTGGGTCCAGTAATTTTAATGCCATTATTGTCAAGATAATGGATAAGCAGAGGCCTGGGCCTTGGATTGGCATTTTCAATTGGAGAAAGGTCAATTTTATGGAAATGAGAAAATATCTAGAAAGTGTGGATTGGCATAAATTGTTTTCTGGCAAGGATGTGTTCAATAGGTTGAAGGCCATTAAAGGCGAAATTTTGAGAGAACAGAGTTTGTATCTTCCAGTCTGGGTTAAAGGCAAATTTAACTGTCATTTTTTTTTAAAAAACCCTGATTTTCAAGGAATATTGGGGATCTGGTTAAGAAGAAAAGAGAGGTGTATAGCAGGAGCAAATGAGATACTTGAGGAGTATAATAAATAAAAGAAAAACTTAAGGAAATTAGGAGGGCTAAAAGAAGTAATGAGCATGCTTTGGCAGACAATGTGAAGAAAAATCCTAATGGCTTCTATTAAGAAAAAAGGACAGTAAGAGACAAAATTGGTCTACTTGAAGTTCAGAGTGCTAACTATATATGGAACCAGGAGAGATAGGGGGGAGATCTTCAATGGGTGTTTTGCATCAGTATTTACTTATGAAACTGGCACTATGGAACTGGCATCTATGGAAATAAAGTAAACAAGCAATGAGGTCATGGAAACTGTACAGAATAAAGAGGAGGAGGTCATCCTTGTAGTTTTAAAGCAATTATGGGTGGATAAATCCCCATGGCCTAACAAAGTATTCCATCTGACCTTGAGGGAGGTTAGTGTAGAAATTACAGGGTATTCATTGCTGCATTTGGGAGGAATGGGTTAGGGTTTAAATAATTAATGTTCTAAGTTGTATAATCTCTGTAAAAAGATGGCTGTGCCAGCGTATTTTGGCTACCTGTCATCATTTAGATAGTAACTAATTTATTCCTAATTGTATGTTCAGTGCTTTGGATCAAAGTATGTTGTGTTAAATGTGCTATATAAATAAACTACTCCTATTTTTAAAATATCCTGAGCCATGTGTGAGATGCCAGAGGATTAGAGGGTGGCTCATGTTGATGTTGTTTAAAAAAGGCTCCAAACACTCAGGAAATTATAGGCCAAAAAGCCTGACATCAGTAATAGGTAAGTTCATGGAAAATGTTCTAAGAGATCAGATACATAAGTATTTAGATAGTCAGGGATAGTCAGGGATATTCAATATAGCTTTGTGCATGGTAGGTCATGTTTAACCAATTTTATGAAGTTTTTTTTAAGGAGGTTACCAAGAAAGCTGATGAAGGAAAGGCTATGGAGGTTGTCTTCATGGACCTCAGAAAGTCCTTCAGTCAGGAAGTTTCAATCACTTGATGGTAAACTGGATTGGCTTGATAGGAGAAGCCAGAGAGGGATAGTGGTGACTAGTGGTATGCCTCAGGGATCAATGCTGGGTCCATTGTTGTTTGACATCTATATCATGTTCTGGATGATAATGTGGTAAATTGAACCAGCAAGTTTGCAAATGATACAAAGATTGGAGGTGTATTGGACAGCGAGAAAGGCTTTCAAAGCTTGTAGAAGGATCTGGACCTGCAAAATGGCAGATGGAATTTAATGCATGCCATAGTGAGGAGTTGCATTTTGAAAGGACCAACCAAGGTAGGTCATACACAGTAAATGGTTGGGCATTGATGGATCTGCAAAAACAAACACATAATCCTCCTAAAGTGTTGTCACAGATTGGGTCTTAAAGAGAGCTTTTGGCCCCTTGGTCTTCCCAAATCAAGGTATTGAATATAGGAATAGGGATGTCATGGTAAGTTGGTTAAGACAATGTTCAGGTCAAATTTGGAGTATTCTGTACAGTTCTGGTCAACTAACTATTGAAAAAAATATCAATAAGATTGAAAGAATTCAGAGAATATTTACTAGGACATGGCAGAGAGTTGTGGAACTGAATTGCAGGGAAAGGTTAAACAGGTTAGGACTTTATTCCCTGCAGTGTAGAAGAATGAGGGGAGATTTGATAGCAATATAAAAAATTAGGAGGGATATAAATAGAATAAATGCAATTAGGCTTTTTTTCCCCACTGAGGTTAAGTGAGATACAAACTAGAGGACATTAGTTAAGGATGAAAGGGGAAAAGTTTAAGGGGAACATGAGGGGAGGAATTTCTTAAAATAGAGAGTAGTTTGAGTGTGAAATGAGCTGCCAGGTGAAGTGAAATAGTCAATTTTAGCACAAAAAAATATTTGAGCAGGTACATGGATGGGAGGGATATGGAAGTATACACACTGGGTGCAAGTCATAGGGACTCACCAGAAAAATAGTTTGGCACCAATTAGAAGAATCAGCAGGCCTGTTTCTATGCTCTAATGTTATGTGCTTCTATGGAGACTTCTTAATGTAAATCTGCATTTGAATGTATCCAACTTGCTTCACTTATTTTAGTGGAGACCTTGAATGAATATTTATGATGAAATGAATATCTATAATGAAATGAATACCATCGAATTGCATCCAAGTATTTTTATGTGAACTTTATTGATAAACTAAAACAATCTTCATAAATAAATTGAAGAATTCCATCAGCATGCGTCCATGTACTAGACGTGTGTGAAACTCAATGGCAATATTTTGGAGACCAGGGTGATGTATCAAAAGTAAATAGTATTGTAAAATCTTATACTACGACACATGCAACCCTTCTTCGTTTGCTAGTTTTCTGATACTAGTTAAACCTTTAAAGAAAAAATCAGTTTTTTGCCAAAGGAAAATGCTTAAGATGCACAGACATTCCTTGTAAATGCACAAAAGGGCAAGAGAAACTCAGCAGGCCCCACATCCTTAGGAGTAAAGATCTATAACCAATATTTGAGGCCAGAGCCCTTCAAAATGCAGACAGCAGGGAAAAAGCCCCTGAATAAAAAGATAGGGGAAGAAGGAAAAAAGGGATGGGGCAGAAGCACAGGCCACAATCAAAAGGCTGTAGGTGAACATGGATAGGAGGCCAGGAGAGTAAAACTGAAAATTGATCGGGGGTGGGGGTAGCTCTGTGAATGCAGAGCTGGAGGAAAAAAGGCAGAGGGATGGGGGAGAGAGTGCACTAGAGGAACGGAGACATAGGGATAAGAAAAGAGACAGATGGAGGGCGGTAATGGAAACTGGAGGTTGATGTTAATGCCATCTGGTTGGAGGGTGCCCAGATATTCTTCCTCCTGTTGTGGGTGGTCTCAGTTGTGCAGTGCATGCTGGTGGTGGAAATTGAGGGAGGATGAGGTGTTGGATGTGGAGGCTTGTGAGGTTGCAGGTGAGGTCAAGGTGAATCCTATCTTTGTTGTGCCCAGCCAGATGCACAGGAAATCGAGAATATACAGGTGAGGGATGATTGATGGTAGTGGAGGGGAGGCCACCTTTTTTGAAGAAGGAGGACATCTTGGACATTCTCGCATCATCCTGGGAGCGGAATCCGAAATTCTGTCCTCCCTCCTTCTTCAAAAAGATGACGTTATCCAAGATGTTGTCCTCCTTCAAAAAAATCTGGCTTCCCCTCCACTACCTCTGTAGACTTTCATGGTTTTCTTCCACATCTGATAAGATCTTAGCTAGTCTAAAGCCTTCCACTCTGTTCTGGTTGTTACACAGGGAACCTGTGATCCAAATTCTAATATCTCTCTTTTATATTAACCACTGGTTGAAATAAATGCATCCTCAACAGACCGTTCATGTTAATATAATATAGAGGCTCAACAAAGGGTAGATGCTGAAATCTTCAACAATTAATGAGAAGCTGGGGACACTTAGCTGGTCACGCAGCAACCACGGGCAGAAGTAGTCAATCAATATTTTGGGCTGGGATCTTTCTTCAAGATTGAAAAAGAGGCGAACAAAATTCTGACCATTCATTTCTCTCTATGGATGCAACCTGATGTACTAAGACCCTCCAGCTTCTTATTGTTTGCTCTGGATATTATTTAATCTACATCAGGGTTTCTCAAACTTTTTAGCTCACAGAACCCTTTTGGAAAGCACTTGGAAATGGCAAAACCCTAATTGTCATGTACGGTTTGTAGTACCTGGTACATTACAAAGTATAGTAAGACAGTAACTAAGCTTACCAATCTTTTGGTTTCTTTAGATCAAGGAGGTGCACATGTGGAATATCAGTGGAGTGTGGCCAGCTCCTTCGCCAGCTTCGCACTGGGGGAATTTTAATTCTTATGGTTAGGGATGATGCACAGGCCTGGTGCTGTGCTGCATCAAGGTGGGGGAGAGGTCTTCTTCTGGCAGTGGTGCCTTGTCGCTGCAGTTTCAGGGTTAGGCATGCATGTCTTCTGGCTCCTGGTGGTTCTGTTGCCATGTGGTTGGGTCGGGCTCTGTCGTCAAATCATGTGTGAGTTTACTCGGGCATATTTGATGAGGGGCCACAGTGCAGCAGACTAGTAGGTGCAGTGTTGCAGAGATGGCTTTGATCCGGGGTGGGGGGGGGGGGTGGGGGTAGAAGGGGTGGGCAGTGCAGTGCTGGGAGGGGATATAATTGGTCTTTAATGGGGTGCCTTACTTGCAGGATTGTTACTGTGTGCCTGTGTCACCTAGACTGGGGTGAGGCTTTGAACATGGACTCCTGTGCTGCACTGCTGGGCCACCAGCGCAGCACAGGAGTCTGAGCTCTGCTCAGTGAGCAGAGAGCACACTATTCCGCGGTCACTTCTTCCATGGATCCCATTTTGGGAAACCCTTTCCCATATTAATATTCACTTCATCCCTGTGAAAAGATTTGTTATTTTTGACATAAGTACATAACAACTCCCCAAATAGAAATACACATAATTTATGTGCATAAAGTTCACCTACCAACAAACAATTGTCCTCATGACTACAAATTCTATAACACATCGGTTTTACATGGCCAAAGAGTTCAATACATTTAAAATAAGGAAACAAGAAATAGAAGTAGCAGTAGACCCTCTGGCCCATCAAACCTGCTCTGCCATTTAATAAGATCATGGTGAAAATAGAATAGAGTAGGTAAGCGAAACCAGAAGAGTCTATGTTAATGCCATCCAGTTGTTGAGTGCCTAGTCACAAAATCATGTTGTTCATCCAATATGGGTGGTCTTGGCAGGAGAGTACATAAGGCCATGGGAGTAGGATGCAGAACTGAAATGGTTGACCACTGGGACATCCCTGTCAATGATGCAGAGATAGTAAAGGTGCTCAGCGAAGCACTCTCCCAGTCTGCAGCCAGTCTCTCTGATGTAGAGAAGGCCATAAAGGGATCACTAGATGCATCTACTGCTAAGCAGACACAGGATTGGTCAGTACTTGGAGGGGAGACCACCTAGGAACACCAGGTTCTGTTGGTTTTTGTGAGGGGCGCTGGACAAAAGTGGCAACTATTTGCCTGTCTTACTGTTGATAAAAGTTAAAGAATCTCATGTATGTTACATTCTAAATATAGTGATATGTGACAATAATGGAAACTTCTCCCTCCCTTCCCTTCCCCCTGTCCTCTTTCCCTCTATTCACAGAGCCATCTCTCCTCCCCCTGCTTGCTGCTGTGACCTCCCTCCCTTATCTATTACCTTCTGCCTTTGGGAGGGTCGTCCTTGCCCTGCTTCTCCTCTCCCCACCCACCATTTTGTTCAGACGCCTGCCAACATTTTTCCTTGATGAAGAGCTCAAGTCTGAAATGTTGGTTATGTATCTTTATCTTTGCTACATAAAGTACAGAGTTTGACCTGCTGAGTTTCTTTAGCATTGTGTTTTTACTTCAACCATGGTGATGCAGATTTTCATATTTTACTTCTTTCCATACTGGGGTAATTTAATCTGTACTATTGGTTTTTTTAACAAAAAAATATCTATTTGGCTCAGCAAGCAAGGATTTAGGTGCATATGTGTTTTGTATTTGTGTGTATGATGATAAACTCACAATCACATTATCCAAAGCCAGTATATCTTTTCTCAAGTAAGGAGACCAGAACTGCAGGTGCAGCCTCAACAGCGCCCTGTACAATTACAACAGAACCTCCTGCTCTCAAATGTAAGCCACCTAACTTTTTTGTGATCCATACACAAGCACTCCCAGGTATCTCTGCACAACAGCAAGCTGAATATTTTCCACAATTTAAGTAATAGTTCATTCCACTGTGTTTCTTTCCAAAGTGGATGACCTTATATTTACTGTCATTGTACTCCATCTGCCAGACTCTCACCCACTTATTCAATCTATACACAATTTGTTTTTTCAACTCAATTTCACGTCATCAGCAAACTTAGAAGCACTTGGTGTCCTTCCCCCAAATAATTTATGCATATTGTTAACAGTTGTGGGCCCAGCACCAATCCCTGCAGCACACTGCTAACCACTAATGTGACCCAAACATCAAACTGCCAAACCACAGATAATGATTGATTTTAGCCTCTGAAGGAAAGAATGGTTTTCATTATTTGATCATGATTCAATGTTTGTTGAGGGCCACAGTACTTCCTGACTCTCATGAGGCAGAAGGTAGTTGGGAATATGGGACATTGTGTTTAAGGACCAGTGGTTTTGAGGGAGGGCTTTGTTTACAATCTCTTTGGCCCTTAAGGAGCCGCTCATATTGCCAGTGGACGGAGATGCAAGTCCAATATCTAAATTACCACCCTGTGGAAAGAGAAACTGAATTAACAGTGCTTGCATGAAAAGTTATTGATCTAAACCATTCACTGTGAAGTTTTCACTTCATTAACATTGCCTGCCCTGGTTAATATTTCCTGCATTTTCTGTTTTTATATCAGGTTTTCTGCATCAATAGTAAAACTACAGAGTGAAGACAGTGTCACCACCCAGTTGTCAGTGTTAAAGTTCAACCATTGACTTGGCATTCTAATATCTAAATGAATTCACATTCTTCCTTTATATCCACTCTAAAGAGCAGATACAATGAAATTCAGCATGCATTTTTCACTTTCCAGCCACTTAACTAAGAAAGAACTCATCATTGCTACTAACTCCAAATCAAGGGAAACAAATATAGAATGTGAAGTAGAATATGTGATTTCTTTTTCTACAAAATGGATTAATACGAAATACCAGTACATTTCAAATAGAGGAATAAAAATATCCTCACATCACCTTGTTAAGGGGAGCTTTACAAAATCAGTAACACTATATTTACGCTACTTCCATTAAATATTAGTTTCTCCACATCAAATAAAACACAATCTTCACTGAGGTTATAATTATATACACATTACACAACAAATAAAATTTCATTTAAACTATAAAATTAACCCTCTTGCAAGTTAAACCATGCAGAAAAAATTTTGTACAAGTCTTATTAGCTTTGTAGATAATTGCAGATAGCACAAATGAGAAGTCACTTGGGGAAATGTACAATTTCATAACAAACTTCTCTCGAGACTCTGAAATAACTGTTAACATTATTACTTGCCTTTCAGAAAATTTTAACTCCCTATAATGAACAAAATCAAAACAAGAACTGTTATGACATACATTTACTGACATAAATTTAAGAGTAAATTCAGAATTTAAATTTTTTTAAAAAAACAGATTACTGCCAGTTAGTACAGAATTAGTAGATAATGTAAGTGACTGGCATTGCAAGTTCCTGTGATATTGAATGAGATCCAGGTTATGAAGGGCTGTTTCAAAATGAGTGGTTTCCATTTCAACAGAGTTGAAACAATGCACTTGTAGGATATTTAGCTGGGGCAGAGAGGGAAGTTGAAGCAAACTTGGCAGAATGGGTAGGTGGCAGGGAATAAACATTTGAGAAGAGAGACTGGAGGCCTAGATAACTGAATGATACAAATAGCATTAAAGAATAAGTCAGGAACAAGAAAGATCAACGAACAATCTAATTTGCATTTGCAGCATATGTGCAAATGATGTGATATGGTATATAAGACATTAACAGTCACCACATAAATGAACAATAATAGAAACGATCAAAGAAGGGGATGGAAAACAAGTTAAAATTCCTGGGTAGAAGAAAACAAAACAAAAATTGTAGTAAAGACTAAGTGGTTGTACCTTGGACATAGATGTTGTAGCTGAGAGATGAACTTTAGAGACTAAAAATTCTTCATTGATATTCACAATGGATTAGACATTTTGCAACAATGAATCCAGCCCCCAATCAGTAAACAGGTTCAGGAACTTTTTCTATAATTCAATAGCTTCCACAAGTGGTGATGAGCATTCTGTATATTCAACACCCACAGAGGTTGCTAGATTTGTATGGTTATGTGATATAGAATGCAGCAGGGATTTAGAAATTACTTGTTGAAAATTCATTTGTGTATTTTGTATTTGTGGCACAGATTAAATAAATTGAAACACATCTTGACAAGGAAATGCATCTCTGACTCAACTGTGATCCAACTCTGATCCCAATGGGATACATCGCTGTGACTGTCAGAAGTAAGAGTGGAAATCATGGACATCTCAGGACCATTACTGAAACAGGAGAGAGCTGGGATTGTTGGGAGCTAGCTGGAAGTGAGTCCTTTAAAAAGCAAGTCAAGTGTTAAACAGAATGGTGATCAGTGAGAGGAGTCATTAAGATAAGGGGTAGTGACAAATAAAAAGAGGGGTAGCTTAAGCCGAGTGGTCAGTGAACAGCAGCCCAGTATAGGCTTTGGCTTGATAGGTTTTGGTAGGCTGAGGACAAGCTTGATTCCAATACGATAAGATCTTTGAATTTAAACTAGGAAGAGTTAATGGAGACAGCAGCTAGGGCAGTCAAAAGCTCCGATTGCAGGATGTGTGAAATCTAGGACAGTACAATTGTCCCTGATGACTACTCCTGCAAGAGATGCATCCAGCTGCAGCTCCTGGAAGACCGTGTTAAGTAAATGGAGCTGGAGTAGGATGAACTCAGAATTATTTGGAAGGCAGAGGCGGTGACAGAGAGGAGCTTCAGGGAGACAGCCACCCCTAAAGGTCAGGAGACAGGTAACTGGGTGACTGTTAGGGGAGGGAAGGGGAAGAAGCAGAGACTGCAGAGCACCCCTGTGGCCATTCCCCTCAATGATGAGTAGACTGGTTTTTTTGGGGGGGGGAATTATCTACCAGGGACAAGTCATAGAGGTCACGTCTCTGGTGCAGAGGCTGCCCCCCTTGGCTCAGAAGGGAAGGGGAGAGGAGAGCTATGGTAATTGGGGATTCATTGGTTAGGAGAGCAGATAGGAAGTTTGGTGAATGAGACTGAGGCTCCCAGATGGTATATTGTCTCCCAAGTGCCAAGGTTGGGGATGTCTCTGATTGAGTTCATAGCATTCAAGAGGGGGAGGGTAAGCAGCCAGATGTCATAGTCCATGTGGGGACCAATGACATAGAGAGAAGTAGGGATGAGTCCTGAAGAGAGAATATAGGGAGTTAGGAAAGTTAAAAAGCATGATTTCTACCTATGTCATGCACCAGAGAGGGTAGAAACAGGAAGGTGTGGCAGAGGAATGCATGGCTGAAGAGTTGGTGCAAGGGTTCAGATTACTGAATCATTGGAATCTCTTCTGGGGAGGGTCTGACCTGTACAAAAAGGACAGGCTGCAGCTGAACTGGAAAGGAACCAATATCCTGGCAGGCAGGTTTGTTAGAATTGTTGGGGAGGGTTTAAACTAGTTCGGCAGGGGTGGGAATGATATGTGATGCAAAGATTAGGGTAGAAGAGCAAAAGCATGATGCTCTGTGTTCTGATTTGGTAAGGAAGGACAGGCAGGGGAAAGATTTAAATGTAGCCAGTTAGAGGGATTGAAAAGTGTCTATTTCAATGCTAGGGATAATAGGAATAAAAGGGATGAACTTGGAGCAGGAATCAGTACATGGAACTACGATGTGGCCATTACTAAAACTTGACTGGAGGAAGAGCAGGATTGGCTGATGCAGGCACCTGGTTTAGGTGTTTTAAAAGGAATAGGATGAGAGGTAGAATGGGGGGGGGGGGTAAGGGGAGTAGCATTACTGATCAGGAATAGTATTACAGCTATAGAAAGGGAGGACGCTGCAGAGGGAGTGTCCACTGAGTCCGTGTGAGTGGCTGTCACTGTGCTGGGAATAGTCTATAGGCCCCCCCAAATAGCCCTCGGGACACCAAGGAGCAGATAAGCAGGCAGATTTTGGAATGGAGTAGCAAATGCAGGGTTGTAGTTATGGGTGATTTCAACTTTCTTATATTGACTGGCACTTCCTGCAAGAGGGATAAATGGGGCTGAATTTGTCAGATGTGTTCAAGAAGTATTTCTGACACAATATATGGACTGGCCAATGAGGAGAGTCCATTCTGGATCTAGTTCTGGGTAATGAACGTGGGGGAGCATTGTGTGAGAGTGACCACAACTCCCTTGGCTTCAGCAAAGCTATGGAAAAGGATAAAAACAGACAAAATGGGAAAGTGCTTAACTGGAAAAGGGTAATTATGAAGGGATGAGGCAGGAACTAATGAGAGTAAATTGAAACAGATGTTTAAGGGTGAAAGCACAGAAGTAATGTGGAGGAAGTTTAGGGACCACGTTCTGGGTTCAGGATAGGTTTGTCCCACTGGGACAAGGAAAAGATGGTAGGAAAAGGGAATTGTGGCTGACAAAACAGGTGACACAACTAGTCAAGGAAGAAGGAAATGTATGTTAGATATAGGAAGCAGGGAACTGGAAGTGCTCATGAGAAATATATGGTTGCCAGGAACGAGCTTAAGAAAAGACTTGGGAGAGCTCAAAGGGGGGCATGAGAAAGCCTTGGCATGTAAGATTAAGGAGAACCCCAATGCATTCTATGCGTATGTGAAGAACAGATGGATGACAAGAATGAGGTTGGGGCCACTAAAAGATAAAGGAGGCAGCATGTGCTGGGGGGGGGGGGGGGGGGGTGGTCCCTAAATGAATTCTGTGCTCAGTATTCACAAGAGAAAAGGACCTTGGTCAGGGTAAGGTCAAAATGCAACAAGCCTGTGTGACGGACAATGTGGAGATTAAAGAAGAGAAAGTGTCAGATCTCCTTAAAAACATCAAAATTGATGTCCCCAGAGCCAGAAGCAAGATACCCCAGGTTGCTGTGAGAAGTGAGAGAAGAGATAGCTGGGGCAGCAGCTATGATCTTTGAATCCTCTTTGGCCGCGGGGGAGTTGCTGGAAGATTGGAGAATGGCAAATGTAGTCCCCATGTTTAAAAAAAGTAATAGGTATAATATTGGGAATTATAGACCAGTGAGTCTTACGTCAGTGGTGTGCAAACCATTGGAGAGGATTCTTAAGGATAGAATCTATGAGCATTTGGGTAAGTACAGGCTACTCAAGGATGGTCACCATGGCCTTGTGAAGGGAAGGTTATGCCTCATGAGTCTAATTGAGTTTTTTTGTGGAGCTAATTAATTGATGAGGGTAAGATGGTAGATGAGCTCTACATGGATTTTAGCAAGGCATTTGACAAGGTCCCCCATAAGAGACTCATCCAGAAAGTCATGAGGTATGGGATCAATGGAACTTTGGCTACATGGATAAAAAAAAATTGGCTTGCAGGAAAAAAGCAGAGAATAGTAGTGGAAGGAAAGTATTCTGCCTGGAGGACAGTGACTCGTGGTGTGTCACAAGGATCCGTTCTGGGACTCCTGCACTTTGTGATTTTTATAAGTGACCTGGATGCAGAGGCCAAAGGATAGGTCAGTAAGTTTGCAGATGACACAAAGGTTGAGGAGTTGTGAATGGAGCTGAAGGTTGTTGAAAATTAGAAGAGGATATAGACACAGTGCAGAGTTGGGAAGAAAAGTGGCAGTTGGGATGCAATCCAGATAAGTATGAGATAATACACTTTGGAAGGACAAACCAGAAGGCTTAGTACAGGGTTTATGGTCAGTTACTTAAGTGTGGATGAACAGAGGACTATACATCCCTCAGGGTCACTGCATAGGTTGAGAGGATTGTTTAAAAGGCCGATGGGATACTGGGCTTCATTAATAGAGGGATTGAGTTCAGAAGTAGAGGTCATGTTGCAACTCTACAAATCTCTAGTAAGACCACACATAGAGTATTGTGTTCAGTTCTGGTCAGCTCATTATAGGAAAGATGGGGAAGTTATGGAAAGGGTGCAGATGAGATTAACATGATGTTGCTTGGATCGGAAAGCAAGCCTCATGAGGCAAAGTTAGCAGAGCAGGGACTTTTTTTTTTGAAGTGTAGAAGGATGAGAGGAGACTTGATAGAGATCTACAAAATTATGAGAGGCATAGATAGGGTGGGCAGCCAGCGCCTATTTCCCAGAGGAGGATCAGCAAGACCAGAGGACATATGTACAAAGTTAAAGGAGGAATGTTTAGGGGAGATATCACAGTTAAGTTTTTTTTTTAATATACACAGAGTTGTGGGTGCCTGGAATGCCTTGTCAGGGATCGTGAAGGAGGCTGAAACATTAGGGGAATTTAAGAGACTCTGAAACACGTGGATAAAAGAAAGATAGAGGGATACAGGGTTGGGTGGGACTCATACTTTTGTTTTTAAAGGAATATATGGTTCACACAACCTCAAGGACCGAAAGGCTTGTATTGTGCTGTAGTGTTATATGTTCTGTGCACTATGAAACCCTGGCCATAATTGATATTGGAATGATACCATGACTGGAATATTGCAAACATCATTGTACGTTAAACATAAGGAAAAAGAAATATACTGTCAGACTATTCAAGGTGAAATTACAACACATGATAGAATAAATTAACCTGTAATTACCAAGTGCTAATCAATGAAAGTCATAAATTTGTCAAAGGCACATCATATTTGACCAACATCTTTGTTATTTTTAAAAAATAACAGTAGATTCATGAAGCTACTGTTGATGTTTTGCAAATGGGCATTCTAAGGTATTTGAAAAACAGAAGTCTGCAGATGCTGTGATTGTTGTAAAAACACAGAAATAATGTAAGAACTCAGCAGATCTCGTAGTGTCCTTCAGAGGTAAAGATGTATTATTGACATTTTGGCCCTGAGCCCTTCCTCAAGGTATGAGTAAAAAGTAGGTAGGCACCTGCATTAAAAGAAAGAGCAGGGGAGGAGTACCAACCAACAGACAAAAGATATTATTTGTATTGGGATAGGAGGACAGGAGAGAGAAAAGGTAAAAATTGATTGGGGGAGGGAGGCCTTTGGCTCTGTGAATGCAGAGCTGAAGGGAAATGAGACATAGGGACAGAGGGTCTTGCAGCAACTAGAGAAGTCAGTTAATGCCATCGAGTTGGAAGGTGCCCAAATGGAAGATGAGGTGCTGTTCCTTCAATTTGCAGTTGGTCTCAGTCCAACTATGCATGAGACCCTAGACAGACATGTCACCAAGGGAATGGACAGTGAATTGAAATAAGTGGCCACTGGGGGATCTCAACTATTGCATGGGACAGAACCAAGGTGCTCAATGAAGCAACCACCCTGAATAGTCCTTTTAAGTCAAGCAAGACTTCCTTAGTGTGTTGGGTCCAGGAACGGTCCTCCAAGATAGTGGCCTCCAGGAATTTAAATTTGATCACTCTCTCTACCTCTGATCCCACAATGATCACTGGATTGTGCATCTCTCATTTTCTCTTCCTAAAGTCTACAATCAGCTCCTTGGTTTTGGTGACATTAAGTGAGAGATTGTGGTTCGTACGCTATTCAGCCAAGTTTTCAATCTCCCTCCTGTATGTTGACTCATTACTTCTTTAAATTCAAATCACTACTGTGGTATCATCAGCCAATCTGTAAATGTCCTTTGTCGTAGTGAGCTACGCAGTCGTAGGTGTAAAGTGATTAGTGCAGGGGGCTAACTATGCAGTTCTGTGGTGCTCCAGTGCTTATGGAGCAGATATTTTTGCCAATCCACACTGATTTGGGTCTAGAGGTGAGGAAATCCAGGATCCAATTACACAGGTGTAATGTCCAGGTCTTGGAGTTTGTTGATCAGTTTTCAGGGGATAATGATGACGATACTGTATTAAGAATAGTAGATAGTAAAGAAAAATGGTCGCAGAACACTTGCAAGCATGCACCATTGTGCAAGAAAGATGTCAAGACAGATGGCAAAAAAAATCTTAAAAGATACCAGTGGCAAGGAACCTCAGATAAAGGGAGCTGCAGATGTTGGGTGATCCTTGAGCACAGGAAGTTAACAAGGCAACCAACGGGTTTCAAAATCAAATCAAAAAGAATTATTATAATATAAGGGTTCATAAGGGTCATTGACATGAAGATACCTACAGTTTTGGAGGATGCACAAGAGACTGCAGATGCTTGAATCTAGAGCTAAAATCAAGAATTCTTTTTCTTTTAATTATGTTGTGAATTATTGTAATCAGGAATACATTACCTAAAAGGCTAGTTTGGAGCATATCCAATAAGAAATTTCAAGAGGAAATTAGACACTTGAAGGGTAAAAGGTCACAGGGCTTTGGGGACTGGACTAAGCAGATATACCAATTGAATAGCTCTTTTAAAGAAGGACAAGTAAGCCTCCATTTCATGATTCTATGATTCATTGTACATTATCAAGTGATTCTATACCTGAAGGATCCTCATTTATAATGTGATACTCTTAATCTCTCTGGGGAGGCAGTAGAGGGGTATTAGGTCATGCAGTGGGGAGAAATTATACTTTATAAGAGTCATTCTCAACTTTTTTTGATGAGAGCTCCCTTAGGACTCTGCTCAATGTTTATGGGCCCCCTTCCCTGTGAAGCAGTCAAGTTTTGGTTTCTTCCATACCTCTACCAACTACACAAAACACTATTTATGATATGTAAGGTGAAAAGAAAACAAGGCTTTAACTTCAATGTGCTGTGGCTCCCAATGAGAATAGCAACTTTAGGTTATAACACTTTAATTACTTCCTAAATGGAAGTTACTGCAGTCAGAAAACCAATAGCTACATTCTTTGAATAGTCGGCAAAAGGAGAAGGTTTCATGTCGCAACTACTTACTAGCCATTTCCCCAACCTTTCCCCACAGATAGTCAAACTGTTGAAGGCATACTTAATCTGTCACTGTGTATATCAGGGCCTAACACCTTTTTCTGCTGAGGTAAATACTGCACCATGATTAATTAGCCATGAGATTATGTGGGATGTTGGTAATTATATCACACTATACTCATAGAGACTCCTTCATCCATGTGGCAGTTCTGTGTTGTGTTCCTGTTCAATTGAATGTAAAAGTCAGAAGGGCAATAAGTGGGCAGAGAAAATAATGCAACTCAATCTCTGATTCATCTGTGATCACATTTAGTTATTTTTTTTTGGTAGGCACAGGAGCAGAGCATTCATTTTTAGACTTGTGCAATAAAATCAAATCTCACAAATCTTCAAACAAGCTTTAGTTTGAAATAACTCAGTATGCATTAAATTGATTTATATTGGAAAAACTCTGAGGGCAGAATACTAAATGTATCACTAAATATTCTGTCCATATATTAAAGTCCAGAATAAACATCCAGAGTTTTTCCAGAAAACAGAATATCCAGATGCAGTAAATGTCAGCAGGAGGAGCTGTTTTTTTTATTAAAAAAAAGGCATAAATAACTCTGCATCCCATTCCATTCCCTCAATATTAAAAGATCTGGCAATTCATTTTATGTAAGCTAGCAAATGTACAAATACATCAGATTTTAGATTACCAAAAACATCTGAATGTGTTCAATTTATGTGGTGCCATGCAACGTTATTATATTCTAAAACATGCATCTCTCTGCTTATACTTCATTAATTTTGAATATGACCATGAATTAAGTGCTTCAAATTTCATTTAATAGGCAAAAGGAAAAAGACTTCAAAAGACACAATCATTTTAATGATTACTTCACATTTAAGAAAGATCTGCTACCATTCCCCCAGTAAATTAGATTAAAAACAATTGCATTAATGGATGCCCCACTCAGAAATGGTAATGGTGGAACAGGAAACAATGCATCCTTGAAAAATTGCCAGTACGATGACCGTTAAATGCAACATTGATAATAGTTCTGAGCTCTCCTTAGCAGTGTGAAATGGGAAAATTAAATTTTATGTACCGCAAAATTCATGGAATTCTGCTCAGAAGTATTCTAACACATGATTTACTTGCATTTCCTTAGAGGCTTTTCAGAGTGGAGGAATTATTGTGTTCAGTTACCCTTCATCATTTTACTCATATTAAGATTTTTCCATTCTTACTGGGTCAGTGATTTATTGTTAATGAAGCATAGGTTCGCAGAACATTAAAGTCACCATCTAATTTTCAGGCGAAGATTAATCTACATCAGCAATAGTTTGAATAGATTGATAAAGGGCATCAACAAGATATAGGTAAATAGGATTATGATCATTGGATGCTGTTGCCCCAAATAGCCATGACAAAACCTCGAGGTATATCATTTTTTTTCTATCATGTATATCACTACTGAATTAATTTATTTAAAATTTATTCCAAGCAGTATTTCATTTTCTTTCTCTAAATGTCATTTACTTTAGAAAACAACCATTCAATTATCAAATATTTAATATTTCAAATGAAGAAACAATAAAGACTGGAATTACAGAATAAAAGCACGAGGGAACAGAAAAACTTCATGTGGACCACTGCAGCTCTACCCAATCATTCTCTGCCTCTCCTTGCAATGTTATCCCTGCCATTTTACAGTTTCCAAGTAATCTTTGAATCCATTTCCATTCCACCAGCCTTTTGGGAATATTTTCCAGTTTATCCCAACTTGCCATGTTACATTTTCCTTATGAAATACCCACTTCTTCCACCAAATTTCTTTAAAATCTTGCCCATTGATTGTGGGGAATAATTTCTTCATGTTTATTCTATCAAAAGATGAAGAATTTTGAACACCTCAATCTGATCCCCTTTCGCTTCTCTGCTCTAAGGGGATTAAAAATATCTCAGGACATTATAAGGTATTCATTAATATCCAGCATTCAACATGAAAACTTACCAAATTATATTTTAAACCCAGCAAAAATGAAATTGCTTTTAGGCTTGAATAAAAGCAAAACCAGAAATATCACAGCATAAGCAAAGAATAAAATTCACTTGTATTTAATTGTTCACAAAATGAAGATGTCACTGGCAAGGTCAGCATTTATTGTCTTTCCTCACTGTCTCTGAAATAAAGAGGTTGTTAGGCATTAGTACATTAGTTGAAGGAGTGCCAAGTATAAATTACAGAAAAAAAAGATTGAAATAACTTCTATTTCTGAAAGGCTGCATTGATACCTACACACAGATTCATGATCTAAATGGGAACTGCAAATGTGTGAAAATTCTGAAACCTATGTTTCAGTGGAAAGCATTGGTTTCCAAACTGATGTTGAATTATATTTATTATAAAAAATGAATACAGTTTGCAGATTGTAAAAGAATCACTATACCTAATCAAAGAAAAAGGCAAAAAAAAAAATCCACCTTATATTAAAATTCAGTTGTTCTCTCTGCATAGCTTTAGTCATGAGAGAAGATGAAAAGCTCTTTCAGTGCAATGACAGGAGAAAAGTATGTCTCCCACTCAGTGCCAACTCATCAGTACCTCACAACCATATCAAAGATAAAATCTCAGCACAAAAACAAATTGTAATTAAGGCTGTAATCCCTTCTCACTTCCAGGGTTTAAAGCGTATTATTAAATTGTCAGTGAAATATGGCTATCATTTTTCCCAAAAAAAGGATAGATACAATGCTGTGAAATATTGGAATAACATTTCATTCTTAATGTGGTGGTCACTTTTTTCCTTATTGATTCCCTTTGCCTTAAAGTACCTTTCCCAAAAATTATTTACTCCAGCAGCAATTAATAACCACGAAGTTGGGAAATCCTCATTTTGATTCAGTCCAAGCTCTCTTGAAGAGCTTTCAAAATGAATGGAGGGGCAGATATAAGTAGGTAAAAAGCCTAGTAAGCACAGCATGCTGCTTTCCAGGACCTTGTTCAGGATCAGAACTGACTGACATTGCTAGAAAGTTCAAGACAGAAGCAAAGACTATGAAGCTTTGATTCAAGGTCTTCTTTTCCTGCAGTCATTCAAGCCAAGAGCTTCAAGTTTCCAATTATGCTGCTGTCAACTAAATGACAAAATGGGAGCAACAAGTGAACCAACAATAATTCGTGTGACAACAAACCAAATATATTTTGTTTTTATTTCTCTTCAGCTGTGGTTGGAGATTGTTGAAAATCCCAGCCTAAACCTACTTCTTTCATGACCCTACATCTGAATGATTAATTGTTCTACTCTAATAGAAGCCTTTTTCATAGATGCTGAACTAATAACCAATACAAGAGAAGAAAATGAAAATGGAATCATTGTACTGCATGAACTGATCTTCTGCAGCTTTATTTAATATGCAATATCAATAGATTTATTGACTTAACTTTGCCTTGTACTAAATCAGACTGTACCTCACTTGGAAATGATCAATACAGAAACTAAGGATAAAAATGAAAAGATTCTGTTCTTTAGATTAAAATATCTGATATTTTGCTTAAATAAACAGATTAACGGAAACATTAGCTAAAAGGATTATTCAAATGAATGCACCCTCGACCTCAATATGCAGAATGCTACTAGAAGCCCTAATTAATAAATTAACGTCAATCTGTTCTTTGTACAGTGAATATAAACTATAGAAAGATGAGGACAGAAAATCTTCCTCTGAACCTATTTTTTTTCCCCATGACCTTGCAGCCACATGATTAATTTGAGGCCTAGTACCCACGTAGGATGCAGGTTGCTGTCAACTGTGGTCAAAAGACATATACCAGGCTGCAGGCTACTGGAGAATGGCTGAAGGAGTACCAGATATTGAAACTGGTATGAATGAGGGTGCTGGAGACTTTTTGATCATGTCAGAAGTGTGCATCTGGAACTCGAGTTGCTGATGTTTTGGACTGAAAGCTTTGTGGTGGAAGAGGCTGGGGGAGTGCTGGATGCAAAGCCATGGATACTTAGTGACCCTGGATGGACTTTCGTATGCTTCTCTTTCTCTGGCTGTAAGGAGTGCTGAGCAATATTTGTTGATAGCGAATCTTAGTCTACCTTACAGTAGACTAAAATAAATTTTGTGTCATATTACATTTTCTGTTTTATTACATGACAATAAAATAATCTTGAATTATTCTACTCAATAGAAGGTTTTCTCGTGAAGGAGGCGAGATGAGATAGAAAATATTTAAAATTTTGAAAATTATTTAAATTTTAGTTAGGATGTTTAAGATGAGTGATACTTAAGGTAATAAAATAAAGATCATAAAATTTTACTGAAGTCTAAGGGTTCTGTTTGTTGGGGAAGGTATCAATGACTAGTTTGATGTTTGGACCTCTGTGAAAACTTAAGTTTGCAATTGAGAACAAAGGACGTGAGCTTTTCAAAATATGCAATACCTTATTCTCCTTTTGAAGGCCACTTAGGCAGATGCATTGAAGGGAGGGGTGACTTTGGAACCTGGTAGCCATACTATTGTGGGGGGGGGGGGGGGGGGAATAATTGGGAACCTGATTTTGCAATTTTAAGTACCCATAAGGCCAGTAATTTAGAGGGAAGATTTCACTGAAGGAATCCAAGGGTTTGTTGTAAATCATGAAATGAAGACATTTTACAGATTTGGGATGGTATTAAGATTAGATTGATATGTTTAGGGTGGTGGATGGCAAAGTCATTCTCTTACCTGGCAACTGCCTTGGTCTGACATAGCTCTGGGATGACTAAATTGACTCAAAAGTGCCCTCCTTAGATAGTGCAAGAGCAATATAGTACAAGATCTCTTGTCCTGCTTGAAAAGACAAGGGATTCTATTATTTCAGGAACCCCATCTTGAGTATTGATTAGGACGCTTAGAAGTGCTTGGTCAACTTTTCAGAAACATGATAATTTCTGGGACTAAAATCTGGAGCTTTCAGTTTTATATTGGCTGTCTTCATACATGAAAATACAAAATGAAGATTTACATTGTCACTTTGAGCACATGTACCAGTTGCAAGGTATTTTATGGAATTTGTAATTCAATGAGCTTCACATAACATCCTGAAATGAATATATGAGCTTGTACAGATTGCAGCAATATATTTAAAAGTGTTCTCCTTATTTTCTTCAGAAATAAATAAGTTCCTAATAGGAAATATTAGTGATACATTAGCACTGGGAATTATAAATGTTATGTAAGAAAGCAAATCAATACCATAAGCTAAATCTTAACAACTACTTTAGCTGATTGTGGACAACCTATAAATTACATAAAAGTGGAAATGAAACCAATTCTCTATTAAGTTAAAAAAAATAAGCATCGTTATATTAGGTTTTACTTTTTTTAAGATTACTACACTAAACTGTTAATTTCATTCCAGTATTATGTTATCTTCACTCTGCCCTTCTTTTACATTCAAAAACATCAATTTGATTATGGTCTGAATACAATTAAAACTGATTAAAGTTAATTTACTCTTATTTTCTGTAACATGGAATTTGAAGCATAAAATTATGTAGCAATCATAAAACATGCATCTGTTGTGGTATCATTAATTGCATCAAAGAACATTACCGCCATCTAGAGACTGAGGGTTGTCTTCTGGATATTGATCTCTAGTCACAAGTATGCATTTTAGGATTTCTGAAATTCCAAATTTAATAAAACAACAATCAGGTGGATTAGTAGGAGAGAAAAATGTATCAATAAAGTTCTGATTTTTTTCCCCCCCGTTTTCTTCTTTAATATTTATTACATTTCTAGCTGTAATTCCAATGATGCATTTCATCTAAGTACAAAACACAATACTGGAGAAACTCAGCAGGTCAAACAGTGTCCTTTATAGAGCAAAGATAAATATATATAACCAACGTTTCAGGCTTGAGCCCTTCATCAATTCATTTTATCTAATTTAGTATTATTCGATAGATTTATTTTCATTGTACTGAATTATTTAAAAAAAAGTCTTAATTGTGTCTTGTTGAAACATCTGAAAGTCGCTGAATAGAGGCTATCTTGAGTACCAATCGGGGATTCAGTGTTTTTTTTACATTATTAAGTACACTGGCTTCACCCACCATCAAGGTCACTAGTCATTGGTGGCATTGTCCTTGCTATGCAATGTATCTGAAGCACAGCTAGTTTAGCATTTGTCCTCAAGTTAGTCAATCATTAATTTTGAATTTTCTGATGCACATCAAGTTCTAGGCTTAGATTAGGTCTGCGAATGGGAACGTGATTAGTAGAGTTTTTTAAATGTCCCTATTTTATCAGCCTCTACTACCATCCCTGGCAATGCATTCCAAATACCCACCATTCTCTGTTTAAAAAAAAACAAACTTACCTCTGACTTTTCTCCTGAACTTTCCTCCACTAGCCTTAAACAGACACCATCTGATTCTGGCTGTCCACTTTATGCCACTCCATTTTGTACACTGCATGTTTGCCAGAGACTTTAGTGCCAAAGAGGTTCCATGACAGGAGGATGCATTAAACAACAAGCTCCTTTCCAATTCACATCAGCAACCCTTGCAGTCATATAACAGCTAGTACAACTCGTTTAATAATGAAAATGCAGACTTCTCAGCTACTGTTGATTCGTCACAGTGAATTTTGCATGTCTGGATCCATAGCGACAGAAGTATGCATACCATCATACAGTATCTAAAGGCAACCTGCAGTGCCTGAGCAATCTGCTCTCCTGGAGTAATCCTTCCATCCTTTTTCCAACAGTGTTTGATAAAAATCAGTTCTGAGGAAACAATTTGGTTCTTTTCTGAGGTGTTTTAAAATCAGAACATTATAAAAGATCATTGTGTAAAACAGATAGTGTACTTTGTGTGCCTGCCTTCCCAACACAGGAAGGGTTTACTCAAATAAAAACAGAAAATGCTTGAAGCATTCATCAGGTTAAGTAGCATATGCATGAAATGTCTTTGACCTCATATATTAATTCAGTTTCTCTTTCCAGAAATGTTGCTTGATCTGCTGAGGGTTTCCTCCAGTTTAATTCAAATTTCCAGCATTTAAGTTTTTTTTAAATGTTGATTCATAACGTACTGAATTGAGAGCAGTGTCACATTCAGCTCAGTCCCATTAACATACCACTTGAATTGGGCAATACATATTTTCACATATTAAAAATATACTGATAAAAATTAAAGCATCGCAGGGTGAATCACTGACTACTCAAGAATTAGTAATATTGTTAGAGATAAGTTGGATTTCAACTCATTTCAAGTGATTTTTTTTCCCATCAAGTAGGAATTTAGAGTTTATTGAGCCCACGTTCAAATAGATCCCTTTAAAACAGCAGAATAAATGCATATCAATTTGCATCTAGCATTTGAAAATTATTGTGGAATTTCTACCAATGGGCAACACAAAAAGAAATCAAATGGATTAATTGAATACACACATACAAACTGAGCATTTTATCTGCTAAATCCAGCTATGTAGTGCTCCTCCTTTATTGGTATGTGGTGCATGAAATATATGACTTACAGAGGTCACTGTTCATGAAAGATGGAATTGCTTGTGCATATAAACAGTCGGCAAGTTATGTGAAGCACCAACACTAGACAGAACAAAAAACAGCTAAAGTAAATCAAAAAGCTGCAGAAGATGGAATTGAAACAGTCAGAAGGTCAGACTGTATCTGTGATTGGGAAACAGTTATCTTTTCAGGTTGGAGATAGAGTATCAGAACTGTTTTTAATGTAGCTAAAGCAATATTTTCCACATGCAAGGGTTAATAGCATTTTTGATAGCTTTTATTAACAGAAGACATCTCTTCCACCCTTGCTATTAACGGGAAGCAATTGCTGACCAACTTGCAGGGAGCTGGTTGAGCTAACGTATTATTTGATATTCTTCTCTACCTCCCAGTGTAATACTGGAGAGTTCCAGCAAGACTGGGTCCTTTGAGTGACTGAACATTGAATCAATCAATAGAGAACAATGATTGCTTTTATTTGGTAATGCAGATATATTTTAATAACTGATAGTCATTTGTTCAAGTCATCTTCAGCATCTAACCCAGAAAGATTCATCCACGTAGACTGATGGAGTACTGCAAATCTCTGACAGCACAGTTAACAGCTGTTTTCCAAGCCATGACGGGAGCAGTCTGAGCAGATATTCATTGCAGTACAGTGCTCAGAAATTGAGTGCTTTCAACTATGCTGCGAAGAAAGATGAAACTTTTGCTATGAGACCAGAAGGAAATGTAACTGGTCATCATTTTCATGCAGAAGAGAATGCAAAACTCTGCAGAATCTTGGTGTTAGACCACCCTGAACTAAAAGCATGTTTCAAGCAGGTCTTCCATTACAGCAAATATTTCATTATCCATATTTGTCTGCTTTGTTCTGTAGACTGTACCATTCAAGCAAATGGAAACTGAATCAGTGTGTGATAGGTGCTTGCTCACACCATATGCAGCTTGAGTTAAAATAGGGAATGAGCATGTGCATTAAGCATGAGGATACTATTATCTCCAATAGTTTCCACCCTGTCACAGGCCTCAGTCTCTGAAATGGACTTGCCTATTATGTTGAGCCAAATAGCCTCAAGCTGGTTAAGATGTTACAGCCACACTGTCCCTGCCAATTTGTTAGCTGTTCTCACTGGTTTTCAGTCTTTTGTCCTCATGGATATGAATAAGAATGGTGGTATCAGAGAAGTTGCTGGAATCATTTGTTTCTCATGGTTGAATAATGGCTGTGTGTAAAAAGTAAGTAGGGTAGATGTGAGAGGTAGGGGATGAATGAATCCTAGTTCTGACTGACTGATATTGTTGGTGAGATATAGGGTCTGAAACTTTGCACACAATGTAAAGCCAGTTACTGAGTTGGTGAGAAATGATACTTTAAAATGCATCTATTCACTGTCGCCAATTTTGTGTGGTTGTGGAATCTGTGGAGTGATGTGGGTGGGAGGGGGGGGGGAACAATTCTTGTAGGGATATGCACTGATATCTCCTCCCAACAATGGGAATGTTGGCTTGCAAAGGTTTTGGTCCCTCCGGGAGGAAGCCATCTGTCCTTCTTGAGATCTAAATGACCATTGCTTCCAGAGCTGCATCAGAAAATCTGACTGCCTGCTTTCATAGGTGATTTGACAGACTACAAACACCAGCAAAATGAATATCATCACTGCTTCCTGCAACAGTAAACCTGTCCTTTAAGTTGTGCAGCTGACTTCAATTAGTAAAAAGGAGTTTAAATTAGTTCTAGCCAATTGTGAAGTTAAGACTTTTGGCAAAACATCGTGAGCAACCTGGTTAGTGAAACCATGATGAGCACGTAGCCCAGATTTTGTGCACCACCTACATTCGGTCAAATGCTTCTAGGTTAAATGGGTACCACAATCTTAGCATATTATTCCCAGTGCTGTCCAACATAGCCTACTTTGTTTGATATTTCACACTGCTTACAATAAAGTACACAATCCAATCATAAAATACCAATGCAAGTCATGTGAGAAAAACTGAAGGAACCATTTTTAGAGTTTAAGAAATTACATAGCTTTGCTCCTTTGTACCAAACTATTTTGCTGCATTCCTAATGGATGTTACAACACTGTTACAGCGGTAGCAACCAGGGTTCGAATTTGGCACCATCTAAAAGGACTTCGTACTTTTTCCTCGTTTCTGCGTGGGTTTCCTCTCACCGTTCAAAATGTACAGATGTTGTAGTGGGTTTAATTGTGCTGCAAGGGCTTGTGGGATGAAAGGGCCTGTTACGATGCTATATGTCTAAATTTAAAATTTAGATTCCGAATAAATTCCACAATATTATTGATCTCATACACAACAGGCTCTTCCTGCCCTAACCATCAATCTCTGTGTTTTTTTTTCCAACAGATGCAATTTATTCTAGTTACAGAGCTCTGCTTTAAGGCACTTCCCAATCTGATTAGTTGGGGATAAGTCATACTTTGACATCCAATTAAATGACAATCCTTTCATCATAATCCTAACTGTAATATTTATTGATAATTATACTGTGCCTCTGTCTTTGATGCAAATGATTTACAAAATACCTCGAGTTTCAAAGAGCTTGTCCTTCACTTTTTATTCTGGAAATAAAGGTGGTGTGCCTGGCACCTTCACAACTAAATCATCAAGAAAAACAGACTTTGTGATTCTATGCTGATGGTTGAATGCCAGCTGAATACTGAGAGGATAAAATGCCTTTTGGCTGACAGAGATATAGTTTTATGTACAATGCCAAGTAACAAGATGTTTGCAACCAATGAATCTGGCACTTTAAATGTGAAGCAATCCGGAAAATTATGATGTCCCCTCATATTATTACTGTTGGCAAAAATGACAAGATTTTGCCAGTGGTAAACAATTGATCTGTGGACTGTTTAACACATTTACACAAAGCAAATTGGTTTTATTACCTGAAGACTTGGGGACAAGTGTTGTGCATTGTCCAAAAGCCTTAGTGAAGGTCATAACAGACAATTACTTCCTTTTGAAGTGTCTACTTGTGTCCTTTCACCTTATCTATCACGAGAGGTACTGGTATTCTGCCTTCAGGGATATAGGTCACAGATCAGCTATAATCTTTCTCAATGACAGTACAGGTAAAAGGGACCTTCTCATTCCATTTCCAGAGACACAAGTCTAGATGGTAGAGCCAGGGTATAAACCAGCAACCAGTATGTAACTTCTTTCCTGATCTAGCTGGTTCAAGTCCAGCCTGTCGCACTCTCTATATAGTCAATAAAAATATGCAGAAACTCACCTTTTATTAAATACTCCAGGTTACAATCGCAACATTTGAAGTGTCACTATTGGCTTAGTAATTCATCACAAAACAGCAATGCATGTCTCAACCAACTACTATCCTATAATATTAATATCAATAACATGTTTCTTACCCTAGCTCACTTACCTAATTTTTCAGTTTCTATTAAATGGGCAGTCAGCTAAACAGTTTTTACCAACATTAAAAGGTGTACCAATGTTTTGGTGTGCACATTAAAGAAAATACTTCGATAGACCTTTTTAAGTGCATATCTGAAATTAGATCCAAAATTAAGTATTAAACTATGATAAAATGATTAAAACAGAGAATTCAATAATCATAAATATATTGAAAATCATAGAGGCTATTTGCAGAGCTCACGAGAAGAGGTTTGATTTGAGTATAGGAAGGACACAGTAAATCAATGATTTCCTTCCAAGGTGTATGTGGAGACTTAATTGAAAATGTGGATCTCTGGCTATTTGTGCCATCCAACAAGTCTCAGCAAAATGACTAACGTCTGGCTACAATCAAACATTATTGATGACAAACTTTACAGTTCACACATGTTCACCGTTATCATTGTTAACTAGCTATCACATTTGAGGTCACTAATTGTTCTCATACAATTATTGTTGTGGAACATTTAACACTGTGGTTATCATAATGCTATTTCAGTGCCGGTGACCTGGATTTGAATCCAATGCTGTCTGTATGGGGTATGTATGATCTCCCCGTGACCTGTGTGGGTTTTCCCTGGGTGTTCAGGATTCCTCCCACCTTCCAAAAACGTATGAGCAGGCATAGTTTTCAGTGGCAAAAATCAGCTTCTACTATGTTGCAAATACATTTTTAAAAAGTAACGAGCATGAAAGCACATCTAGTGGGAGAGGTTCCGATCTGTGTTAAAGAATGTTCCACACGAACAGTACAAACATTTTATACCTCACATAAACTTCCTATTGAGAATTACTGAATCTCTGAGCTTTACCTTCCCATAAAAATCATAATTGCATTTATTTCATTTCTATCACTAATGCAATCTTCCTTAAACAAGAGTTAATGGTTTCTGATGTCATGGCAGATACCCATGGACACAAAGCACTGTTTGTCAATGAAATTGTACAACTTCTCTACAGTTCATAGGTCAATTATGATGGTCAAGCAGAGTGATACCAAGAAGACATTTACATCATTCCTTATGTGATACAAACAGTCATAAAACAAAGGCAGCAACATTCTTGGAGTTTGATTTTGTCTCTTTTTCATCCTCTAACCCATGTGTTATTCGTCTTTTCCATACTTCAAAAAAACTTTGCTTATCTTTTTCCAATCCTGATCAAAAAAAAATACATAGAACTATTCTTCTTATGCTCTTTCTGTCAGTGAAGTTTACAGCTCCAGATGCTCCTGTTTTGACTTTAGGAATCAAATACGCTAACTATATTCATAATGAAGCCATTAGTTAAATTGCCTACAGCACTTTTTTTTAATCCCGAAAATTGCAAAATCCAATTCACAAGCTATTAAGTTCATCAACGAGCTCCCTAAAACAGCGGTCAGCAGTCAGCATGCCTAATACTTGACTTTACCAGTTGCACATAGTGAGACTACTATTCCGAGGCAGAGTAGAGATGATCAGGTAATTATTCTGTAAATTTCACTAGAAGACAGCACTGTCATAAGTAACTGGAATTAATTAAATTCATATAATTTGTATGGAACTTTAATCAAGATTCAGTTGGTATAATAAAACCACTGGCCACTCACAATACACTGGAAACACCACACAAGTTTTATCAGGAGGCTGCAGTGGTAATGATCAAATGTTCTATTTACTGTCATTCACTTACTTGTTTAAAAGAGAGTCTGTAGATATCTGCACCATCCTGTTTAAATTGACCATGTTTATTTTGTAGTTAGTTGCATAAATAAGTCCAAAATACTTCCTTATGTCCATCTCTGGCTGACACGGTGATGTTATTAAACGTCATTGGCTTGAGTCTTCTCACTGAGCTCAACCCTCTGGTTGCGTGTGTTATTGCAGGAGCAGTGTAGCCGCCGCTACAGTAGCGTCACTTCTCTTCCAAAATTATCTATCACCAAAGCTCGCACTTGGTAATATACAAATCAAGAATTAGATGGTATCCCAAATTTTTCTTATAAAAAAATATAAAATAATTAAAAAAAAACACATCATTGGCTTGATAGGAGAACGTGAAGTTAATCACTTTTTGGAAGAGTAGAAGAACAGAATTTACTTAATTGTAAGTAATAAGCAAATGTTAGGGTACAGAAGAACGTGGGTGAGTTGGTACACAAAAAGCTAAAGAGGTAATATTTGAGTACTACAAGCAAATGCAATGGCATATGGTATTCAATGATCAATAAAAATTTCAGATGTTGGAAATATGAATTCAAACAAAAAAATGGTGGAAATACTAAGCAGGTCAAGCAGTACCTGTGAAGACCATTCTCCAGAAATATACTCTCAGTTTCTCTTTTCACAAATGCTGAATGGCTGACACGATATTTCCAGTGTTTATTGTTTTCATTTGAGGCAATGATATGTTGGTATTTCTCACAAGGGGTTTGATGAACAAGTGAGAAAAATCTTACTGCAATTCTATAAAGTTTGAGTAATGATACGTGGAATATTTTGTATGTAGAGGCAGTGTAGCATTGGTTCATTAATCCTTGGGAAATGGGTGGCATCCTGGCCTCTAAAAGGGATGATCTCAGAAAAACCTGTGGGAGAAACTGACAAGGGAGATACTGGGCAGTCATTTCCCCCAGCAGGAAATCTGGAATTCAGGGTCATCTTATTTTTGATATGAAATCAAATAATACTGATTTGAAGAGAAATGCGCATTGTATATAGCGTTGTTGGAATTTTTAACCCAGACAGCCATGGTGCTGTTGCTGAGGGCTCAGGTCTGACACTGATAGAAGTTAACACTAATGTGAATTGAGCAGCCACATAGACATGATCTTGTTGATTGCTGGTTCCAGCTTCAGGAATCAGTTGGCTTCTTTTTATTTCTTAAACTTTCTCTCTCCTACCACTCTTTGCCTTTAACATTTTATTGAAAGGACATCTTAATTTTCCAACTTCTGGATTTGTTTGGAAATGTGACTCATCATTTCAGTTCCTGATAGATCATGTAGACTTCCAGCATTTTATGTTCCACGTAATATTGGCTGTCAGTTTATTACTTCACAATTTATGGTTCATATTTCAATGATAAATATGTTGTATATGTACTGCCTTTGGATACTTTCCCTTGATCAACAGGACAGCTGTTAAACACTGCATTGTTACAACATGTCTCCATCAAAAATGTTCAACTGATTCACAATCCTTTCTCCAAAATGAAGTAAACATGCTTAAATTCTGTGTTTTGTTTTAAATTTTGAAGTAACACTCTTAGCAACATTGCTTAATAATTACCTTAAATCTGGGCTTTTGCAGAAAACCTGGTCATAAAACAACACTGAGAATTTAAACACCGATCAAAACCTCAAAATCCATTGGAAACAAATGTAGTTATAGAGATTAATAATTTATTGAAAAACAATTAAAGAGTGAAATCATAGCATCAGTTAATTTCATTCTTAATGTATATGGGAAGTTTCCAATTTATTAAGAACTATTTTTCTGAATTCTAACACCCATCAGAGCTAGACCCAAAAAATGTTAAGACAAGAAGTCATCAGGCAAATTAATATAGCTGAGAAAAAATGAAACATCCATCAACACATTGACTATCAATAGGCATTGAATGGGATGAAGTGGAATCAGACTTTGTTTTATTGATTATAAACTACTTGAAGAAGGAAAAATTCACAAAAAGTTGCTACCAAGACTTTTCAGCGTAACTGTTCCAAACCCCAAGTGAAGCCCAGCCAGGCAGAAACTATTAAGCAGCTGTTGGTGTCCAAATAAACCAGCTCTCTCCCAGATGACCTCATAGCGTGAACAATAAAATGTACCTTCATTATGAATTCATTGATTTGTCATCACTTTTTATGTGGCCAGAGAAGCAAAGACTATTTTTAAAATGTATTTCAATATTAACTTTCACCACTGATAAGCAATCAAGATTTTTTTTAAACCCTCATTACCATAAACTATCCAAAGGAGAATGAATAAAAATAAATTTGAAATATTTTTAACCGAGTCCATGAAAGAGGTCTTTTGGATTAACAGAAACATACAGTGGAAGGCACTACTTTTACAAAATGAGTTATGAAAGGTGCCATCCACACATCATTGCCTCTTCTGACATCTTAAATTAAATGACAGCTGCATTAAGAAAATCTGCCAAAAATTGAAGAAATATTTCTATAACAATACAATTTAGCAGTGCATTTAATTACCCTTAGGAACCAGATGCAGGATTAGAAAAAAATTAAATTCACCATTATATCAAATGGCAAGACCCACTGTTAATATCAACAAGGCAGAATTTGCATCCCATGTGGAAAATGTATCTAATATTGCAGATTCAACACTTTCCCATTACTGGAAGCAGTTGAAGCAAGTCCAAATTTATATCAGTTTTTAGCTTGTTAACTAAATATTATGTACCAAGTGAATTCAGGCAGTAATATTAAAAGAAATGACCTCCAGGGTTGTGATCTCTGAATTATAACCTGTGCCACAGGCTTGTGAGGCTAGAAATGGAAGGATAAGGACAGCTTAGTACATGGCTAAGGGCTTCAGATATTGGAGGATTTGGTTCTCTTCCTGGGAAGGTGGGACCTGTAACACCAGGACAGTTTGCATCTGAACTGGAAAGGGTCCAATATCATTGAGGGAAAGTTTGCTGGTACTGATCTGGGGATTTGAAATAACAGTTGCAGGGGGATGGAACCTGAGTGCCAGAGCAGATAATTGAGTGGTTCTGCAAAAAATGTGTGGTTTGGCCTGCAGACCAAGACAGATAATAGAAAGGTTGCGCATGGTGGTTATAATGTTCTGAGTAGTGTTTATTTCAATGCCATCCATGGGCATTGCAGGATAGGTGGATGACCTTAGATCAGTGGTTTTCAAACTGCCCCCCTAAACTCACATTCCACCTTAAGCAATCTCTATGCCATAAGTGCTGTGTGATTGCTTAAGGTGGTATGTGAGTGGGAAGGAAAGGTTGAGAACCTCTGCTCTAGACCCAATTGTTACTAAAATATTGTGCTTGATAAAAATTGTCATTGGACCCATTCCTTCGGAGTTATGAAACCGTGTACAGAACGAGTCAATTAGGTACAGTTCAAACTTTTTCTTTCCACTTACATACTACCTTAAGTAATCCCTTACTAATCACAGAGCACTTATGGCACAGGGATTGCTTAAGGTGATATGTGAGTTTAGGGGGTCAGTTTGAAAACCACTCCACTAGATCATAGATCAGAATGTGGTGTTATGACATTGTGACCATTAGTGAGACTTGGTTGCAGGAGGGCAGGACTGGCATCTTAATGTTTAGAGGTACTATCATTTTACATGTGATAGAGACAACAGAATGATAGGATAAGGGATGGCAATCCTAGTCAGCGAAAATATCACAGCACTTCTCAGACTAGACTGACCAAAGATTCTTGGAGGGTTATACAGTTGAATTATGTTATAGGGATGAAGAAGAGCTAAGGTATTTCAAGAAAGGTAACATTTTAAGATCATGAAATTATACTGGACAAACTTTTTCCAAAGGTTTGCTTCCATATAAAACGATTGGGGATTATGATAGACAACTTCAGGCTGAACAGAAAGATAATTTCATATTTGCTGTATCACATAGGAAGTTGGAGAAACACTAAATTCATTAAAAGTTAATTTCATATGTTTTTAAATCGCATAATGATGCTGACAAATTGTGTTCGTTCCAATGACCTGAAAATGTTTTGACGCTGAATTTTGTTTGTACTCAGCATCCTATGCCTCTCATGTCAGTGTCCAACAAAGTCAGCCAGTATTGTAGTTCAGTTTTGGTATTTTATTGTATATATCTGTGATGCTTCTTTAGATTTTGTAACTTCATGTTGATTGTAAAAAATAAATAAATAGATACATAAATAAATAAATTGATAGATAGAAAGTCAGCCACCATTGATGGATTCCGATTTTCCTGATACATCTTTTCCATGATCTTAATGTCCTGGTAAAACCTTTCACTATGTTCATCACTAACTGCACCAAGATCATCAGGGAAGAAGTCCAACTGTGAGTGCATAAAATGAATTTTAAATGACATTGCTTTTCGTGGATTTGTATGCTTGAAGAATGTTAAAAATATGATGGAAATCACAAAAATAGGTTATATTTATTTTAAGGTGATTTTCGTGATCAGCAGCCCAAATTCCAAAAAATACACCCAACAGTGATCAGGAAGAAAAATCTTCATTGATCATTGTTATCAAACACAAAACAAATGAAGACTTGTGTCCAATTATCCAATCCATCAATGGATTGTTACTTGACTTGGTTTTCAGGACAAAAGAGGGAGGTGTGAGCCAACCGGCAGTCCTCCTTCTATCCCTACCCTCCTACCTTACCCCACCAAGCAAATGCCATTTAGAGCAGTAACTCAGCACATCACTGAGCTCAATAGAGTCAGGCATTTAGATTCATGGACAGCCTCCATGAACAGTGATCCGAATAGCTGCACACTTTTTCTACGTACCTGAACAGCTGCATGATTGGGGAGGGGGCACGAGCTGAATACATCCATAGGAAGGGGCAGGATCTCTAGCTCAGTCCAAGAGTGTGAGTTGAACTCGTATCTATGCAGCTGCAAGAGTGCTGGAGGTGAATGCATGGACACTCAGTGTCTCTGAAGGGACTCTTTTACTTCTCTTGCTCCTAGTGTTAAGGGCTCTGGGCAAACCTCATGGTGACTCTGTTTGCCTTACAACCAACAAAAGTTGGTTTATCATGTATATTACATTTTAATGCATTATTACATGTCAATAAAATGAATATTGAACTTTGAATGTGTTTTTTGATCCATTAGAGGAACCAATAGAACTAAAAAGCTGTATTATACATTCCTATTTTCCATGACTTGTCCATTTAGACTTTTTTTTGCAAAGAGATCAGCATAACTAACAAGGCAGTGATATTCTGAGCAAACAAATCAAGGCAGAATTATGTAAAAGTCATGTTTGAATTCCTTCGTTCCCCTACGTACTCAGCATAACTACCGAACTGTGGTTTGAACATCCTGGTTTGGGGAGGGGTGCTTCACTGTGCAGAGCCTATGTGTCAAGATCTCATCGCCAATCATTTCCCCATACCACATCACCATCACACTCTCCAACCAAAATATCGCCCTTCTAGAAAAGAAAAACAACTAAGAAACTTCCATCCTGCCCTTATATTCACTTTAGATTTTTTTTGAGAGACAGCATCATAACAGGTCCTTCTGGCCCATATGGCCCAAATACACCCATGTGATAAATTAACCTACAAACCCCACACAATTTTGGAATGCAAGAGGAAACCAGAGAACCCAGAGAAAACCCAAGTGTTTTCTCCAGGTACTCTGCTTTCCTCCCACCGTTCAAAAAAATGTATCGGGGTTGAAGTTTAATTGGATGCCACAGGCTCGTGTTGTATGTCAAAAAAAAATTTAACTTGATACTGATGAATTAAATATTAACAAATTATTTATTTTATGCCATGATACACAAGAACAATTTATAATTGTCTGAGTTTAAAATATGAATTAGTTAATTACACCACCTGTCCAGACTACTCTGTATTCAACTTAAGAAGTAAATGATTACTTAAACAAATTGAAGTTTGTCAATGAAAACTGACACAAGTAACCCCACCAAACATTTAGGGCCAGTGGAGGGAAAATAATTTGTAAATAATAACTCCTAAACATTCAACAGAACATTTCTAATGAAAGAAACTAAATCTACACGTTTGTAAATTTTAAAAAAAACATCAATTTGTTGGGCAGAGATCAGGACAAGATGAAGATCTGGCATGGACAATTGGGGAAAAATAAGACACCAACACAATTTTCAGGAGGAACAGAGAATGCAAGAAGAGGCTATTTTTAGCAAAGTAGCAGAAAAATGCAATAAATCAAATATTGCAATGTACATTTTAAACTTTATTGCATGCAAGAATTATCACAAGGTTGATTTCTGTTGATGGGAACATCATGTGATGACGTGGTGTTAGGACGTGGAAACCCGATTCTCCTAATATATCAGTTTAAAAAGTAAAGGTTTGGATTCTAAAAACTTTTCAAAGTGTTTTTAAAACAATGAAGTAACATTTTAAAACATGTCTCCAAAAAGAGAAAAAAGGACTCACCTGACTCATCTGACTCGCCTCAAGACAGACATGAAGAGCAAACCAGAGGGCCCACAACGAGTGCGAGACAACGGACTGGAGTTCGAATGGATTCCAGGATGAATGTTCTGGAGGTGGAGCCGTCTGCTGGTGCCTGCCCGAAGCCATGGGGACATGGTGTCGCAGAGAGAGCTGAGAAAGAACCAGTAAGTAGATCATGCATGTGCAGTAAACTGGGGCCCTCAGTAACAACATCGGAGATTGAGTCGCTCAAAAAAATCTGCAAGCAACACAGAAGAAGAAGAAATACAGTTATCTGAAGAGGGGATATGGAAGGAAATAAGATCCTTAAGTAGTAGAAGTAAAACAGGTGATATAAGTAACATTGCAATAAGGAAAGATTTTTAAAAGTTAAAGAATCAGTGGATAAAATTTTTTAAAATTAGACAAGATGGATGAAAAGATGAAAAGAATGCAGCAATATGCTACAATTTGATGATAGAGTATCGCGATTATAAGATAATACTACTGATTTGGATGTGGAGACTCACAAACTTCAACAAAAAGTAGATGTGCTGTAAAACTTAAGATAGTGGGTCTTAAAGAAGGACTTGAGCAAGAAAACTCTTCCACTTCTTTCAAAATTGGATTCCTGAAGTTTGGAGAGAAGAACATTTTTGAGGTATTATTGAGATTGAAAGAGCTCAGAGGGGAAACCAACTCCGGGTCACGGACCGTGTTCAGAGTTGATTAAATTTCTTCGATACCAGGATAGAGAAAAGATTTCAAGACTTGTTATGCAAGGGGCAAGAGACAGGAAAGGGCCCCTTATATATGAAGAAGATAAAGCTTTTTTTTATCCTGACATAAGTGAAGACTTGCTGAAAAGAAGAAGAGAATGTAATTTAGCTAAAAAGGGACTCTGGGAGAAAGGATATAAACTTGTATTGAAATATCCCAAAACTTTGAAAATTTCCCTTCCTAGTGGACAAAAATGCATTTTTCATCAATTCTATGGAAGCAGAAGATTGTGTGAAACAACTTCCAGAAATCCAGTCACAGACAGAACGAAAAATTACAAGACTATTTGCTATAATTTTTTTTAAAGAATAATCTAAAAGAAACATTATTCTGATTTTGTAAAGTTTTTTTTTTAATTAATGAATTAATTGCTTAAAGATGATATAATAAATGTATTGGGGGGGTTGGGGATGGAGGTTAGGTACTAAATTCTATGTGTAATTGTGACCTTACTCACAACCCATAAAATAGAGAGGGGGGGAGGTGGCAGTGGCTTATTGTTCATATATAGTCATGAATGTTGGAACGTACATTTTTAATTTTTTTTTTCTGTTGTTTCTTTTTTTGGATTGCCAGAAGAGATGCACAACAACACACTGGACAATGAGAAATGGAATTTATGAGAGAAGATTTGCAAAGTGAGGTGAAGGAAGTAAATATGGTTAATTAAGATGAGTAATACATTCAAATTTGTAAATTTTAATATTAATGGGATAAATAGGTCGGTTAAAATTAAGAGTATTAACACATCAAGAAAATGGAAGGAGAACTGCCTTTTCTGCAAGAAACTCACTTAACTGAAAAATAATATTTGAAATTGAAAAGGGATTTGATTGGCCTCTTTGTTTAATTCTAAGACGAGAGGAGTGGAAATTTTAAGAAAAAAAAATTACCAATTAAAATTCATAACATTATGACTGATGAAGCAGGAAGATACGCAATGGTACATTGTCAAATATATTCAGAGTTTTGGACATGCTTAAATTTGTATGCCCTGAATGTGGATGATGAGAGATTTATTCAATAAACATTTCTTAAGCGCTTGAAAAAATTTTAATTGAAGGCTATTTTGATTTTTGTCAAATCCATTATTAGATAGATCAACAAGAGGAGTGACAAGAACTAAAGTGACTAAAGCAATGTTGGTTTTGATGAGGGATTTAAATTGAACAGATGTATAGAAGAGAATACATCCTAGAGAAAAGGATTTTTATATGGATAGGCACAACTCTTATTCCAGAATTGATTTATTCGTGATTTCAGCAAAGATGCAGGATAGAATTTTGGAAGTGGAATACAAAGCAAGAATTTTGTCTGATCATTCACCTTTATTAATGACAATAGTAAAGCCTGATAGAGAAATTAGTATTTATATGGAGATTGAATACATCCTTGTTAAAGAGAACAGATATTTGTAATTTTATCAGAGAACATATTCAACTATTTTCTGAAATAACCTTGAACTCTGTAAATGATAAGTTTATAATATGGGATGCTCTGAAAGCATATTTAAAAGGACAAATTATAAGTTTTACTTCTTAAGTTAAAAAAATGAAGGAGTTAGATTTTTAAAAAAGAAATAACAATTTAGAAAAAGAGATCTTCATAAGAGGAGTTCTGAAGATAAACAAAGATATTTGTTTTTCAAACAAAAATTCCAATATAATACATTCCAAACTTATAGAACAGAAAGCAATCACTAGAATTAAGCAAAGATATTATGAATTAGGTGAAAAATCAAAGTTCTTGCACTGCAATTAAAAACAGAACAAGTTTCAAGAATAATTAACGGAATTAAAAATGACTAATCTTATTAATTATATAGCTTAAGAAATAAAAGAATCTTTTAAGAGTTTTTATTCCAAACAAGGTCAGAATTTTTAAAGGATGGCATTAAAATAGATGGATATTTATCTCAGATAAATTTACCAGGTTTAAGATTGGAGGAGCAAATAGAATTGAGTACTTCATTAACACAGTTGGAATTAAGGGAAGAAATGAGTTTACTACAAAGTAATAAAGATGGCTTTCCACCTGAATTTTATGAACAATTTAAAGATTTACTAATTCCCATCTTTATTGAAATTTTGGCTCAGGCATCAATAACTCATACACTTCCAGAATCATTTTCAGCAGCAATAATTACTGTGATACCCAAAAAAAGATAGAGGTCCTTTGAAACCTTCATCTTCTATACCTAGACCATTGTTAAATGTAGATTATAAAATTGTGACTAAGATTTTGTCAAATAGAATTACTACATTTTTACCTAATTTAATAAATATGGCCCAGATAGGTTTTGTGTAAAATAGATTATCAGCTAATAATGTAACTAGACTATTTACTATTATACATTTAGCTCAAAAAACAAAGAGTTGCAGTGGCTCTGGAAATGGAAAAAGCATTTGATAGATTGGAATGGGAATTTTTATTTACAATATTGGATACATTTGGATTTGGACAGACTATTATAAACTGGATTAAGGAATTATATAATGAACCTAAAGCTAAATTAGTGAAAAAAATGGACTGATGTCTGTTCCATTTCAATTAACAAAATCAAGTAGATTTATCCCCAGCTTTATTAATATTAGCTATAAAACCACTGGCAGAAGCAATTCGAAATGATTCAGAAATAAAGGCATTTAGGATTGGTCAAGAAGAGCATAAAAATCAGTTTGTTTGCAGTTGATGTATTAATTTACTTGACAGAACCTGAGAATTCTTTGCAAAAATTATATTAAATTGGAAGACAATGGAAAGATTTCAGAGTATAAAGTAAATTGGGATAAAAGTAAAATCATGCCCCTTACAAAATGAGACTATAGTCAATGTCAAAAAGATACTTAATTCAAATGGCCAAAAAATGAAATTAAATATTCAGGAATTTATACAGACAATAATTTTAAAACTTTATACAAATTAAATTATCTATCGTTACTTAAAAAGGTTGAATAAATGGATTAAGTTACCTATGTTAGTAGGTAGAGTTAATTGCATTAAGATGAATATATTTCCAAGAATAAAATAACTTTTTCAAACTTTGCCAATATTATTACCTCAAGAATTTTAAAGATTTAAATAAACATGTAAGGAAATTCCTCTGGAAAGGTTCAGATGTCAAAAGTCTCTTTAGAAAAATTAACATGGAACTATGAATTGGGAAGATTACAGCTTCCTAACTTTAAGAATTATTATCAACCAGCTCAAATTAGATTTCTTAATTTTTATTTTGAAGGAGAGAGAAAACCAGCATGGGTTAACATAGAATTGGGAAAAAAGAATAGGAGAGTATCAGAAGAGTTTGTATATAAATGGCATTCAAAATTAATGGTTGGTGTGAAAGAAACACCATTGATGAAACATTTAATGTTTTGAAAAAGATAAATGATGAAATTGGAATTAAGGGAGGTGTGTTGCCTAAGACACCTTATTTCAAAATTATCTTATACATTTTTCAAAAGATATCCAGATTTTAAGTATTTGGTCCTGGAAAGGGATCAAGATTATTGAAGATTTTATGAACAGGGTCAATTGATATCATTTCAACAATTAAGGAATAAATATGAGATAACTGGTAACACTCTTTTCTGCTATTTCCAATTGAGAGGATACTTAAGAGAAAAATTAGGTTCATCTATGTCATTGCCTATTTGTAGTGAAGTGGAAAATCTCATTAGAATGGCCAATATTTAGAAAATCATTTCTACAATGTACCTTTTTTTTTTTTTTTTTTAATTTTTTATTTTTCACACCATAAATCACAATAGCCATGATATACACTTTTTCTTTTCCACACATTTACAGTGACTTTTTCTCCCTCCCCCCTCCCTCCTCCCAAGCCACCCCCCCATCCCCCCCCCCCTCTCATCCATTTTAGTTATACAATCTAGGTTGCATTAATTCAGTTAGACAATGTTGTCATTCAACAAAAATGAGGAAACAAATGGTAAAACTAAACAAAAATGGGAACAAGATTTAAATATAAAGATAAAAAAGGAAACATGGGAGAAGTTATGCTCTGGAACGATGAGAAATACAATAAATACGAGGCTGCGTATGATACAATAAAATTGGTTACACAGACTATACATTACACCGCAAAAGTTAAATAAATGGGACCCAACAGTATCTGATAGATGTTTTCGATGTAAAAAAGAAAGGGGAACAACAATTCATACAATGTACCTTTTAATACAAACAGTAACCCCTAAACATACTTATAAATCTAAACGAAAGTGGGAGACTGATTTGAATATTATAATTAGTCAGATGGTCAGAGCTATGCCGAGACTGTAAGACTAATACTATTAATGCAACATAAGGATATCAATTATACCTTACATCATAAAAATTGAATAGAATGAAATCAGACTTATCAGCTCAATGTTTTAGATGTGGTGTAAAGGTGGGAATTTTCTTGCATTCAACACGGTCATGTCCCAAAGAAAGGCAGTTGTGGGTGGATTTAGGGAATTTGTTCAAATAGGTTACTAATGTTGTATTTCCACAAAATCCAGATTTATTCCTATTAGGGAATATACAAGGGACAAGACTCAAATTAAAATCATCAATATATCAAGTGGAATTTGTTAAAATTGTACTAGCAGTGGCAAGAAAATGTAAAATGGAAATCAGATTCACATTGAAAGATGGAATGCAGAAATTCAGAAAAGTATTTCTTTAGAGAAGAGTACATACAATTTGAGAAATAAATACAGTATATGTATGGAAATTTAGTGCCTGTACATACAAATTTTAGGCCCTGTATTGATCTTCTCTAAATTGACTATATAGAAGCTTGGTTAATGTCCTGTGTGTTTGATTTTGTATCTCAGAGCAATCCTTGAAGATTTTCTTTTTTTTAAATTTTACATTGCTATATTATTGTACTTTTTTAAAATTTCTTTTTGGGGGTAGGGGAGGATTAGGAAAATGGAAGGTTTATAAATATCATGTAGTATATTTTTTGAATTTTATTTTGTTGTACTCTTTGGCTTGGCTTCGTGGACGAAGATTTATGGAGGGGTAATGTCCACGTCAGCTGCAGACTCGTTTGTGGCTGACAAGTCCGATGCGGGACAGGCAGACACGGTTGCAGTGATTGCAACGGAAAATTGGTGGGTTGGGGATGGGTGTTTGGTTTTTCCTCCTTTGTCTTTTGTCAGTGAGGTGGGCTCTGCAGTCTTCTTCAAAGGAGGTTGCAGCCCGCCGAACTGTGAGGCGCCAAGATGCACAATTTGAGGCAATATCAGCCCACTGGCGGTGGTCAATGTGGCAGGTACCAAGAGATTTCTTTAGGCAGTCCTTGTACCTCTTCTTTGGTGCACCTCTGTCACGGTGGCCAGTGGAGAGCTCACCATATAACACAATCTTGGGAAGGCAATAGTCCTCCATTCTGGAGACGTGACCTACCCAGCGCAGTTGGATCTTCAGCAGCATGGATTTGATGCTGTCGGCCTCTGCCATCTCGAGTACTTCGATGTTAGGGATGAAGTCACTCCAATGAATGTTGAGGATGGAGCGGAGACAACGCTGGTGGAAGCGTTCTAGGAGCCGTAGGTGATGCCGGTAGAGGACCCATGATTCGGAGCCGAACAGGAGTGTGGGTATGACAACGGCTCTGTATATGCTAATCTTTGTGAGGTTTTTCAGTTGGTTGTTTTACCAGACTCTTTTGTGTAGTCTTCCAAAGGTGCTATTTGCCTTGGCGAGTCTGTTGTCTATCTCGTTGTCGATCCTTGCATCCGATGAAATGGTGTAGCGGAGATAGGTAAACTGGTTGACCGTTTTGAGTTTTGTGTGCCCGATGGAGATGTGGGGGGCTGGTAGTCATGGTGGGGAGCTGGCTGATGGAGGACCTCAGTTTTCTTCAGGCTGACTTCCAGGCCAAACATTTTGGCAGTTTCCGCAAAACAGGACGTCAAGCGCTGAAGAGCTGGCTCTGAATGGGCAACTAAAGCGGCATTGTCTGCAAAGAGTAGTTCACGGACAAGTTGCTCTTGTATCTTGGTGTGAGCTTGCAAGCGCCTCAGATTGAAGAGACTGCCATCCGTGCGGTACCGGATGTAAACAGCATCTTCATTGTTGAGGTCTTTCATGGCTTGTTTCAGCATCATGCTGAAGAAGATTGAAAAGAGGGTTGGTGCGAGAACGCAGCCTTGCTTCATGCCATTGTTAATGGAGAAGGGTTCAGAGAGCTCATTGCTGTATCTGACCCAACCTTGTTGGTTTTCGTGCAGTTGGATAACCATGTTGAGGAACTTCAGGGGGCATCCAAGGCGCTCTAGTATTTGCCAAAGCCCTTTCCTGCTCACGGTGTCGAAGGCTTTGGTGAGGTCAACAAAGGTGATGTAAAGTCCTTTGTTTTGTTCTCTGCATTTTTCTTGGAGCTAACTACATGTATGGAAATTTTAAATAATTTTAAGAAGATTGATTTCTGCTTATTTTTAGTAAACTTTGGAATTCAATAAAATGTATTGTCCCACATGAAGAATTTCTGATCCAACTAGTGTTTTGTACCACTAGATTGCCTCCCTGACAACATATTCACAAAAATGGGCAACTATATTAAATTACATAAAGATGCAGTTGGTAGAATGAAGAATATTAATGGATTCTGCACTATCTGGAATAATAAAAATCCATATATTATTGCATTCTATTTTGAACTGTATCTGTTATGTACAAAATCTCAATTGCCACGTTCATACAAATTACAAACAGGACATTGCAAAACCATGGGCTGGATTACACCCTGATCTGCCCAACCATGTCTATGCACTTTAACATGAGAGTTGGAAATGCACTGGAAGTGAGCCTGCAGTCCCACTGATGTCCACCACTGCATTTGCAGCTGAGACCAAACAAAGTTCCAGATCACATTGGGCCGAGATGTAGTGTGCAAATGGCCCCTCAGCTTCATGCTAGCCTTGATTTAAATAGGTGATGAATCCATTAACATAAATGAACATTATTGAAAAATCTATCAAAAAGACACATTTCATTTAACATATTTTATTTTAATTAATTTATGAACCTGTATCATATTTATATTTTACATTCCTCTTTTTAATTAATTGGTTCAACGTAAACTGTTTTTAAATATCTCTGGGCTGTTAAAGACTATCAGGGCAGTGTTGGAAATAAACAATTCCTATAGTGGGAATTAAGGAATAGAACTGGTTTTTGGTTCATTGCAAAATGGTAATGCAACCAGCTGACTAACTAGGGAGGCAGTTTAGTCTTGGTAGCTTCTTCTCCCTGGCCATCCACCTTAAAAATTTGCATCTCCTCTTCTTTCTCCTCCCTTTTCCTGGATTCTACTTTCATCTTTGTGTTTTTATGTTTGATGTTGATTTTAGGAGAAGGAGAGGTCTCCATATTAAATGGGTTAGATGCACCCTTCATCTCACCCATCCAGCTTTCAGAACACGGGTATCCTAATGGGTTAATTTTTGATAAGCCAATGTCACAAGTTTTCAACCCTTTTCCCCTAGTTCTGGACTTAATTAATTAATTGGTCTCAGCTGCAAATGCAGTGGTGGACTTAATTATACATAATTAATTGTAAATACTTTACTACTAAGCCAGATTAGGAACTATTTCAGCCTGTTCAGAGGTGGTACCTGTTTCAGTTTACATTGTGTGAAGTGAAATCTTCATAGGACATTGAAATGTTAAAACACATGGTGTGTATGTAATTTTCAGATGGAAATTTGTTAAAGATACTTTAGCTTGTATTCTTATTTCTGGTTCATTAATGTTTTCATAACTACAATTCTACAGTCAGTAATTTCCTAAGATTTGACCACTTCAGGCCTGCTCAGAATTTGCATCCCAGGTGTCACATGAAAAGAATGCAGACCAATCAATCCCACAAGGCCTGCAGCAAGAAAGAATGACCACTGGATTAGTGTGGGAGTCAAGCACAGGCAGCCAGATGCATCAATCACATTCTTGCCCACTAAATCCATTAATGATGCATAATTGTAATGACATTCGTAAAGTGAACACATTTTATATTATATTTTGAAGGAACGCATAATAAAAATAAAAGCACTTGAACTAGCCCTTGAAATGGTGGTCGCATAATCTTCTTAAATAAGAGAACAATTTTCCAGATTTACATGTAATGTGGCACTAAATGATTTAAATATTTCTTAACCTAAGTAGCAAATGCAAATCGTTTACTTTTTTTTGGTCTTTTCTGCAACAATTTTGGTATTAAATGCAGTAATGACAAAACAGTTGGTGCTGCTCCACCAGTTATGCCGTGAAACATTAAATGCCGACAATGGTTCATTTGGGAAAATAATATATGAATAATGGAAAAGTGGAGTACTATTGAGAAATGAATAAGCATATTTGCAAAACACAAAATCCAATGCAAAGAAATAGACTAATTGCTCAGGAAAATGTTCCATGTGCTCTCAATGTGTTATATAAATCGTACCAGTTTCAAAAATCTGACATTTCAGGGAAGGTGCATCAGTATGGAGGAAGATGTTTTTCTGGTATAGTTAAGTTCATTCCAGTAATATTACATTTAGTGGGGAATATATAAGGGATCTAAAATGAGGCAATGCTTCTTTGATAATTAACTCTCATGATAGGTCTATTGCAACTATCTGTTGATTTGGAAAAATTTTTCTTCATTATTTCTGTGACTCAAAAAGGAGTTTCTGGCCAGTGGAGTCTTTGACATTAGGTTGTATTTTATTCTTAGCTTTGATATTTTCCAAAGCTGTTGGCAAGCAACAATGTGGTTGATGGATTGAACTGTATTTATAGTATTTGAAAAGGTTTCTTTTTATTATGTTGCTTCAAGGATGAACTTTCTGCCTTGTGTCATGTATAATAACCTCCTCTGACCTGCTCAGGACCACTTTCTCTGCCAACAATGTTCAGATCACTAGTTTGTCAGAGCTCAAGAAGATGATACAATTCTTTTCACAGTGCAAGTACTCAGATGGTAGAGGTCCCAGGTTCATTATGAAAATGAATGATTCTTCAATCAACATCAATAAACAGATGAACTATTAATTTACAAGACACATGCAAGAGACTGCAGATGCTGGGATATGAAGCATCCACATGTGGATTGTGGATTACTCCACAATCCACTGGAGTAACTCAGCAGGTCAAGTGGCATCAGTCATAGAGAAAGAATAGAAAACAACAGATGCTGGAATCCTTATATAGGGTTCATTCCGTTTCTCCACTGATGCTGGTCAAGCTACTAAATTCATCTAGAAGATTGAGTTTAGTGTAACTATTTATTCCATTGCTTTTGTAGGATCTATTAGTAACCATGACTAAACATCAAAAGCATTTCATTTGTACATCCTTGAGATATCCAAGGCATGTAAACCTTCATGTGCATTTGTTTTCTGCATCTATTGACAGCAAGGTGCAGTCAACAGAACTGCTGCTTAATAATCTCCTAAATGAGTTGTGACAGAATGTCCAAATACTTGATTTTGGCTTGTATCATCAAGTATTGTCATGTTGAGCACTGGCGCACCTCAGAGCCTTGTGCTCAGCCCGCTCCTGTTAACGCTACTGACCCACAACTGCATCACCAGATTCAGCTCCAACAGAGACATTAAGCTTGCAGATGACACAAAAGTAGTTGGCCTCATCAGCAACAATGAGTCACAGAAGAGATGGAAATTTTTGTGATATGGTGTGACATGGACAAGACAAAGATGATAATTGTGGCCTTCAGGAGAACAAGGAGCAACCATCCTCCACAACACATGAACAACTCTGTAGTGGAGTGCATCAAGTTCTTGGAGTTCCCTTAGCTAGTGACCTATCATGGACATACCACATCTCCTCACTGGTCAGGAAGGTGCAATAGTGACTGTACTTCCTGAAAAGACTGAGATAGGAAACACAACCAGCCTCCATTATTTCAACCTTCTATATGAGCTCTATCAAGAGCATCCTGGTCGACTGCATCACAGTGTGGTATGGTTGCTACAGAGAAATAGATTGGCGATCAATCCACAGGACAGAAGAATGGCAGAGAGGATCACTGGAATCTCCCTCCCCCATTGATGTGATCTACCAGGATCAATGTCTGAAGAGAGCACGCAAAATTATTGAGGGCCTCTTCCACCCCGCACACAGCATCTTTCAGCTGCTCCCCATCAGGGAAGAGATACAGGAGTATCAGAGCCAGCACCACCAGGGTGAGGAACAGCTTCTTCCCATAGGCAATGAGAATGCTGATCGATCAAAGGAACTCATCATACTAACCATCAGAGACTCTCATATTTATAAACACACATTGTTTCATTTATTTATATATATGAATACTTTTCTTGCATATGTATTGTTTGTCTCTAGGTGTGTTATGTCTGGTTGTGTGTCTGCATGTTTTGCATCAAGGTCCAGAGAATGCTGTTTCAACAGGTTGTACTTGTGTAATCAGATGACAAAACTAAACAGTCCAATGCAACATTCCTGCAAGATAATGCAATGGTTTTTACCGTCACCAACTATGCAGATTCTATGATGCTCAACTTATCCCACTCATGAACTGCACAGCATTTGCTGATATCCCTGATACAGACATTGCAATTCCACATCCGACCCTCTTACCCAGCCCAATGTAGATGCATTTTGCATTGTATATGTGGTGGCATGCACTACAAATGCAACCATAGATATGATGAGATTAAAGGAATGTATTAGATACTGTTCATTTAGATGTCTTTGTTAAGCACAAAGTATGATGAATAATTTCAAGAAAGAATTCAACCTCAGCATTCTTTTAGCCAGATAGAAACTGTATCTATTGTCCTTGATTCATAGAATGGAAGTCCTTTATGTATTAATTAACTTCCAAAACAAAATAAGCTTTGTAATTACAACTAATTGCAGGATAAATAATTGATAACAAATGTTTTAGAGTTGCTGTACTCAGGAACTTTCAGGTTCTTAGAGGATTACCATTTCATCAATAAAGTTGAGAAGGAGTGCATTAGAGTCTCTAGACAAGACACAGCATTGCTCATAGTTTACATGAAAGTAGCAGAGAAGCAACTGCACTGGACTGTTTGACACAACATTGAGTGAAGGGATATTTTCCCAATCCTTTTCTAATCTTTTGGAACCCTGATGTGGCAAACATTTGATTGATCCTTTGATGTCAAAATTTTATTGAGCTCCAGTGTGGCCTTCAGCTGTAACATATTGGCCAAACTTACTGGCAGGTGGCTTGATGGAACACCTAAAAAAAATTTAGCATAATCTGAATTTTGATTCAAAAGGGAATTAATACACTTCACAATAAAAGTGCTTATCTGCTTTTGGTCATTTCTAATTAATAATCAGAAGATAGTTGGACTCCACCCAAGTTTGAACATGAAGGCAGACATGAACTTGAGACAAATAGTGAAAGGCACATGGCTAATTTGGACAGAAAATCATTAATCAGACACCTGCAGCACCTCAAGCTTTTGGCATTCTGATACTGTTACTGTAAAATAGCAACAAGCGAGTAAAATAAAACTGCCAATAGCACTTGGCTCCAGAACAGTCAAATTAATGGCTGGAGTCTGCAGTGACAATGAATTATTATCTTCCACCCTTCAACAGATGTACAGATCCATCCCAATAGCAGCTGAAGCAATTACCACAGAAAGTGACAGTGACACATTGAAAGCAAAAGAGAAAATAAAGATATGACAATATATATGTCTTGTACCTAACTAAGGCCAAGCATACTATTCTAACGAACCTGTAGTTATCTTCTTTCTAATCATTCAGCATGTAGTGCCACTCCAGCCATAATCTTTATTATGACTTGCAAATGCCGATATGCTTTGTAAAAGTGCCAAGAACAATACCAGAATTTCTCATGAATACATGCACAAATCAATTAGGTTTGAAATTAATATTCCAAAATCTCATGGTTGCTAAAACACAATTAAAATTGTGAACAAAACCCCCTTGTTAAATTGCCTAGCAACTGCAATGTCTCACTTCAAATAGCAGAAAACAAACTTTTTCTTTGGCAAATCTTCTCAGGAAAAAAAACAAGCTGAATGACAATAGCTTTCATTAAAGTATCCTTATTCATAGAAGCTCACAGGATTAAGAATCAACTCAGATCTATGTGATTCTTCATTTCTGCACCAGCCACATATCTACTCAACATCACCAACAGCTGAGTGCTGCTGGAGGAGTGATCTCAGCCAAGGGTACACCAAACTAGAAGAGACTCCTCCATGAGCAAAACCTCACTATGCCCAAACATCATTCACATGCAAGGCTATTTTTTTTAAAAACGGTGGAGGAACTCAGAGGGTCAAACAGCAACTGTGGAGACAGAGGAGTAGTCAAGGTTTTGTATCAGAACAGGATCTCAACCCAAAATGTTGATCACCTCTCAGTTTAGACCAATGGAGACCCAATTCTCTAACCTGTACCCATTGCCATTGAAGCTTTCTGTAGCATTTTGTGGGAGGACTGGTTCTCATAGTAGTGCTTTCTAGGTTCAATGCACCAACAACTTGTCAGGCAAAGTGAGGGGGTGGGTGGGGGAGGAGATTATTAATATCAACACTATAACTGTGTTAGTGTCCCAGGTTCAGCTGTCTGTAAGGAGTTTGTGTGGTCTCGCCACCTCTCCAGGGATTTTCTCGAGGAGATCTGGTTTCCTTCCAACCTTCAAAAACATATGGGGTGTAAGGGTTAACTCATGTATTTGAGTCCAAAGGCTCATGGACTGGAATGACCTGTTTACCATGCTGTTGCCTGTCTATTTTTTTCCCATTTAAAAATAATGAGCCTTTAATAATATTGATAACTTAGTTGGAGGGTCAGAAAAAAATACATTTAGCTCGGAAGATATCCGCCACATAACTCTGCTATGTTCCAGCAACTTCTCAGGACAGCTCCAGTGCCTTGAAAGGAGTAGCCAGTGTTATTAATGAGGTAAGAACAAGTATGGTATTGATTGCCTTTACTGTGATTGCATAAGGTTGGAAATATGTGATACTCCACTCATGTTTATGGATAATAAAATGTAAATGTCTATTTCTCTAGATTACCTCTTGTGGCTCATGACAAAGTTTCCAAGCCTGGGCCACATTCCCATCTTGCAGATTTATCTGGACAATTTGGAAACAAAAGAACAAATGCCCAAGTTCTGACATGAATTGTGGCTGCTAAATCTGTACATTGCACTACATACATCATGGCTCTCCCTGTCCTAATCCAGCACCTCTCCAAAGTAAAGCATTGTTGCTTCAAGCCAGGTGGGGAATCTTAACACATGATCCTCCTTCAGAATTCAACACTTAAAAAAAATTGAACTAATAATATTTAATCACACCCTGCAATCACAAAGTGAAACCATATTGGACCCTCAACAAAAAGTGGGTCAAAAAAATCTGAGAGGGAATTCATGTGACCTTCTGAACTTAATCTTCTGATCAGTTAATTAATTTTATTAGAAAGCCAATATATTCAGTGCTCTCAGCACAACTCTCAACTTCCATTGATCTTGAAAATCCAATTAAGTGCAATTTTCTTCTATTGAAAAGTGCAGTCTAATATACAGTAAAACCCTGGTATCCGGCACCTACAGATGCAGATTAAATGAGTTTTTCCATTTCCTTGAAGCTCAATTTTACAATGCTAATCCACCTTCTTAAAGACAAAAATAATATACTGTACTTAAATGAACAAACTTAATTTGCATTAATATAAAGCTTAAAGCATTTTACTTTATTTTCAGTCACATACTTTTAAAACATTTAAGCATCGCGCATCTACAGGTTCCACGGTAGACAAAAAATAACATCATAATTTAGCCCACCTCCCCCAAGCTTACAAATGAAGCCTTACTAATATACTTAATAATATATAGTACATTTCCAATTATCCGAAAACAACTTATCGGAAATTCTCAGTTACCCAAAAAAAATTTGGCGGCAACAATAACGTCACAAGTTTAAAAATAATTTCACCTGACATGCTCATGTGGAGCCCTGACACACTGTTAGCACTAGTTTGGTTAAATCAGTGAGCGATTGGAGGAAGTCAGCAGGTCAGGCAGTGCATGGGGGGAATTGTCCCATTTTAGGTAACTCCCTCCCCTCTCTTGATTTCTTCTTTACCCTCCACTGTATTTGGTTCTCCACTGTTCCCAGAGTCAACATTAAAACAAATCTAAATTGGGGGCAATTAGGGTAGCTGCATGGTGGCACTGATTTTTTGACAGTATAGGACATGTGGGGTGAGAGTGGCAAGAGCAGGGACTTCTGGCTCGTGGGCAGGATCAGCGACGGTGACAGGGACGTGTCTGGGATTGGACCAGGGACCTCAGGCTCCCAGACAGATTTGACGACAGCAGCGGGGAGGTGTCGGAGATCAGCGACTGCATTAAGAGCGGGGACCTTGGGTTCCCAGGCAGGATCAGCAACGGCAGTGGGGAGGTTTCTGAGATCAGAGCGGGGCAGCTTTGATGACAGCGGCAGGAGTGGGGACCTCAGGCTCCCAAGCAGGATCGGCAATGATGGTGCAGACGTGTCGGGTATTGGCAACGGCAGTGGGGAGTCATCAGGGATCGGCGACAGCCAATAAAAGTATTCTGCTGATGCTACTTGGCTGTTTAAAACCATTTTTCAGTTATCCAAAATATGCAGTTAACCAATACACATCCAGTCCTAGGCGTTTCAGATAATCAAAAACATATTGTAATTATGAATATTAAAACCCTTACTAAGCAAGGATAAGGAGGCACTTAGAGAGTCACACCAACAGCAAGCGGCATTAACCAGCTCTTCATGCTGGGCAACATCATTGCTGTTTCACACAACTTTATTCAAACAGCTGCTAAGAGCAAAGCATGACCAAGGCACTCCACTGGCTGAATATTTGCTCACATCTTCAACAAAGGTTTATGTGTGACTTCAGAGAACATTTACTTTTACAATTTTAAACTTTTATTTAAATTTTTATTTATTCTTATTTATTTTACATTTTTTAAATTTTCTTTGATATTTTTTCTTGGTTGCTTGAGGTTCCAGTTAATTGAATTCCAGATAACAGGGGTTTTACTGTACTAATAAGCAAAGTTTTTACCTGGAAATTGGATGAGCAGTAGTTAAATTACTGTTCACCTGAATTCAGCAACATAAAAGAAAGTGTCTGTATCTGCCAGACTTCATGCTGCATGCTAGCAGCCAACCACTCACCCAAAGCAGATCAAAAGCTTTAAACAACCAATGAGTAAGAGCAGAAGCTTTGGATCAAATGGAAGCTCAACCACAAGGAATTATTTTTGAGATGATCTTACAGGATGGAAATATGAGGGCACAAAGAAGAGAATACCTAAAATTCACCACGGTTATGTTTATTTCTCCTGGCCCAGAAGGAAGTTTCAATGAAAGTTCTTTATAGGCCTGCTTGGTTCCAGGCAAGTTTAAGTTTATTATCACCTGACTGTACGCATACATCCTGACAAAACAGCATTTCTCTAGACTATGGTGTGCACACATACACACAGAATACACAGTATGTGATGCTTGCATACATAAACATACCAATTTTTTTTAAATTATCAACATTTTGGGAAGATGTACTCAGTTTCAAGAAACTGTTCATCAATCGCACAACCTGAAAGAAGCCATTTCCTAACTTGGCAGTCCTGATTTTGATGCTCCTGTACCTCCTCCTTGATAGTAGTGGTACAAAGATAATGTGTGCTCATTGGAAAGTCTTCTCCAATTCTTTAAGACCTATTTAAGCAATGCTCCTGGTAAATGTTGTAAATAGATGAAATATAGACCCCAGTGATCTTCTTGGCCATTTTGATGATCCTCCATATTTAATTCTGGCCTGATGCTTTACACCATGATGCAGCCTGACAGGACATTCTCAATTGTACTCCTGTCAATATATTAGGATTGGAGCCAGTAGCTTTGCCCTCCTCAACATCCTCAAGAAGTGGAACCACTGCTGTGCCTTCCTGTACACAGAGGAACCTTGAGCTCTCCACTCTCTCCAGGACAAAACCATTGATGTGTAGTGGTGAATGGTCATCTTTCATCCTCCTGAAATCCACAATCATCTCCTTTGCTTTGTCTCACAGCATTTTACAAGGCTTCCAACCTCCTCATCATTGTGGCTAATGAGGTCAACTATTTTTTTAAATTCTTTGTTTAAGTTTTCCACACATGCAGTAATTGATATAATTACAATAATAATATGTTTCAAAAAAGCAAATTGAAAGTTACATAAATGATGGTTTCACTCCCATTCCAAAATCCCCTCCCTCGAGAAAATTTATATAAAGGTAATAATATAGTTATATAAGCACAAAAAGAAAGGAAAAGAGAACATTTTTTGGATTGCCATTACCATTAAGAGGAGAACCTCACAGGTCTACAGGCATAGAAAGGAGATTGTTACAAATTTAATCCTAATATTTGGGTATATTGGCACCAAATTTGCAAAAAACATAGCATATTTATTTCTCAAATGATGTAATTTTTTTCCATCAGGATACAACTTTGAATTTCTGCATGCCAACTTGGCATACCCAAAGATGTATCAGATTTCCAAGTAACTGCAATACATTTCCTTGTCACTGCGAACACTAGTTTAACAAATTCCAATTGATACATTGATCATTTTAATTTAGGTCTTGTTCCTTCAGTATTTCCTAATAAAAATAAATCCGGACTTTGCAGAAAAAAAATTCCTGTAACTTGTTCCAAAAAATTCCATGGATCTGCCCAAAAGGGTCTTACATTAGGACAAGACCAAATTGAATGTAAAAAAAGTTCCTACATGTTCACCATACCTAAAACATTGATCCGATAAATCTGATTTCAATCTATTCAATTTCTCTGGTGTAAGATGTAAAAAATTGTATTGAACTAGTCTATATCTTACATTGATAGTATTGGTCATACAATCCCTACACAAATCTGCACATACTTGTTCATCAAAAGCAATATTCAGATCGGTTTCCCACCTCTATTTAGACTTGTGAAGACCTAGGTTGGGAGTTCCTACTTGTAATAATGAGTATATCATAGAAGTAAACTTTAAAAAATTCCTCTCCTAGTAAGAAGATCTACTTCAGCACAACTGGGCGACAACATGGTTGGTCTTAACTTATCCCACAAATATGCTCCTAATTAAAAATAACAAAAAAGGGTGTTATGAGTTTACCATATTTATTCCTCAATTGCTCAAATAGCATTAATTGACCCCTTTCATAACAATCTTCAACATTTATAATCCCCTTATGAAACCAAATATTCAGAAATTGATTATATTTGAGAAAAGATATGAGGATTTTGAAACAAAGGCATTTTAGGTGATATTGCCCCTCTTCCACCAATCTTATCTTTTATTTTATTCCAAATATTAATCAGATGCTTCAATAATGGTGTATCCTTTTCACCAACCATCAATTTCAATTCCCACTTACATACAAATTCTTCTGCTTTCCTCTCTCCAATTTTATCTAGGTCTATATTAAACCATGCAAAATTTTCACCTTCAAAAAAGGAAGAAATCTCATGTGCGCTGTCGAGTAATAATTTTTAAAATTAGGAAGCTGTAGACCTTCCAATTCCCATTTCCATGTTAACTTCTCTATAGGAACTTTTGACATTTTATCTTTCCAGTGAAATTTCCTTAAATATTTATTCAATTCTTGAAAAAAATTTGTGAGGCATTAAAATAGATAATGTTTGGAAAAGATATTGTATTCTTGGGAATATATTCATCTTAATACAATTAACCCTTCTCACTAAAGTTTATGTAAATTCATCCATTTTTAAAAAAAAATCTTATTCAATCTTTTTCAGTCATGGTAAATAATTCAATTTAAATAGATTTTTCAAATTGTTATCTGTATATTTACCTAAATATTTGATATCCTCTTGGCCATTTAAACTGAGTGTCCCTTTGACACTGAGTATAGTCAGCCTCGTTAATGGCATAATTTAACTTTTATCCCAGTTTATTTTATAACCCAAAACTTTCCCATATTCTTCCAATTGAACATACACCCTTCATAAAGATGTCTCAGGATCATCTGCATCTACAAATAAATTGATTTTTTTGTTCTTCTTGACCCATTCTAAATCTCTTAATTTGCAAGTTGCCTGGGCAAGTGATTCCATAGATAAAATAAATAAAGCTGGAGATAAAGGGCATCTTTGTCTACTTGATCTCATTAATTGAAACTGTGTAGATAATTGTCCATTAGTCATTACTTCAGATTTGGAATTATTATATAGTGCCCTAATCCAAATTAGAAAATTGGATCCAAATCCAAATTTCTCTTACACTTTAAATAATAAAATCCCATTCTAATCTATCAAATACCTTTTCTGCATTTAAAGCCACTGCAAAATGCAAATTGCCTCTTTTTTTTTTGCACTAAATGAATTATAGTGAATAATCTAGATACATTTTCTAAAGACTATCTCTTTTTTACAAAACCTGTCTGGTCCATATTTATTAATTTAAGTAACAATTTATTCAATCTATTTTGCAAAATTTTGGCAACAATTTTATTATCTACATTTAATAATGAAATTGGTCCATAAAATGAAGGTTCTTAAAGGTTCTCTATCCTTCTTGGGAATAATTATAATTATTGCCATTGAAAATATTTCCGGGAGAGTATGAGTTTCCAAAGCTTGATCCAATATTTGCATAACTATTAGAATTAATAATTATTTAAATTCCTTATAAATTTCAGGAAGAAATACATCTTCTCTTATAGCTTCCCTTACCTCTACCTCAGTAAACAGAGCATTAAGGTCAATCTGCTCTTCCACTCTTAATCTAGGCAATGTTATCTGTGATAAATAACTATTTATTTTATTTTCATCTTTTAAAGATACAGAACTATATAATTTCATTTTTAAAATTTTAAGTGATCCATTTATTTATTGAGGTTTATAAGTAACTACATAAGTATCCTTTTTAATTGTATTAATTATTCTCAAGGTCTGCTCCATCTTTAGTTGCCAAGCTAATACTTTGTGACCTCTCACCTAATTCATAATATCTTTGCTTTATTCTTGTAAACGCTTTGTTAATTCTGTAATTTTGTAATGTATTATTCTGAAGGGTTTTTTTTTATTAATTGTCTACATTTATCTTCTGAACCACACTCTTGAAGATCCTTTTACAAAATGGTTATTTCTGTTTATAGTTGATCAACTCTCTTATACTCCATTTCAATTTTAGAAGTAAAACATAATTTAACCTCTTAAATATGCCTTTAAAGCATTCCTTATAATAAATTTATTGTTTATCGAATTCAAATTTATATCACAAAATATTTGAATTTGTGTTTGAACAAACTCACAAATATCCCCTCTCTTCAACAACAAAGAATTAAGTCTCCATATACAAATCAACTTCTCTTATCAGGCTTTTCCATCGTTATTAATAAAGATGAATGATCACAGATAAAATCCTTGCATTATAATTAGCTTCAAGAATCCGAGCTTGCATTTGAGCTGAAATAAAATATAAATAAATTCTAGAATGGGAATCAAACATACTCAAATATAATGAATAATCTTTCTCACTTGGATGAATCCTTCTCCACAAATTTTTTAAATTCAAATCTGTCCTCAAAATCAATGTAAAAACCATGCTGTTTTTGTTCTCGATAGGTCAACAAAAATTAAAATCCCCTCCTATTAAAATATTCTCACATGCCTCTGCGAAATTAAGAAACGTATCTGGAATAAATTTCTCATCATCAATATTCAGAACATACAATTTTTTTTTAAAGTTCACATTTCAGAAAATATTTGGCAATGTGCCATTACATATCTCACTGATGGGTCTGTCACTATGTTTTAAATTTTAATTGGAAGGTTCTTTCTATCAAATTGCCACACCTCTTGCCTTACAATTAAATTATGACATTACATGTCCCACCCTTTCACTTTTTAATTTCAAACCTTTTTCCAGTTAAGTGCATCTCTTGAAGAAAGTCCCATTTTCTTAATATATGTTAAAACTCTCTTTTTACCCATTAACATTAAAATTTACAAACTTCATTACCTTACTCATCTAAATAAAATGTAATCAATCCCTCTCCACCACCTGCCTCCATCACTCTCCTCTGATTCCAATAAGTAGTTCTTCATGAGTTAGAGTGCACCTTCTCCAGCAATCCAAAAAAAATACAGATAATAGTACAAAAAATATATAATTACATATTTATAAGTATAATGATATAAAAGAAAAACCCTCCCCATAAGTCTTCTTTGGCTTGGCTTCGCGGACGAAGATTTATGGAGGGGTAATGTCCACGTCAGCTGCAGGCTCGTTTGTGGCTGACAAGTCCGATGCGGGACAGGCAGACACGGTTGCAAGGGAAAATTGGTTGGTTGGGGTTGGGTGTTGGGTTTTTCCTCCTTTGCCTTTTGTCAGTGAGGTGGGCTCTGCGGTCTTCTTCAAAGGAGGTTGCTGCCCGCCGAACTGTGAGGCACCAAGATGCACGGTTTGAGGCGAGATCAGCCCACTGGCGGTGGTCAATGGGGCAGGCACCAAGAGATTTCTTTAGGCAGTCCTTGTACCTCTTCTTTGGTGCACCTCTGTCTCAGTGGCCAGTGGAGAGCTCGCCATATAATACGATCTTGGGAAGGCGATGGTCCTCCATTCTGGAGACGTGACCTACCCAGCGCAGTTTGATCTTCAGCAGCGTGGATTCGATATTGTTTAAAGAAACAATAACTCCCTCTATTTTATGGGTTGTGGCTAAAGTCACAAAAATACACATAATCAGCAGCAAACATGCAGTGATCAGCCCCCCCCCCCCTCCCACCCCCCGCCCCACTCCTCCCAACTCCCTTGGTGCATTTAATAATCAATATTTAATTAATTAATTAGTTAACCACAATTAAAATAGCTTCCCAGAAATCAAAAGAAAAAAATGAGTATTTTTTCAGTGTCTTGCTTCTCACGTATTTCTCCATTTCCAGTAAGAGTAAGAAAACAAAAAAAAATAGTTCATCCCATCAAAGGTACATTTTTTTCCTTGAGGCTGCACTATAGGGAGACTTTGAGCAAATTCTTCAGCTTGAGCAGTTAACAAAGAATCAATTTTGGTCTCCCAGGACAAAAATCTTCAAAGTTGCAGGGTAACGAAGATCAGATTTATAGCCTTTATCAAAGAGAATTTTCTTAGCTGGATTAAACTCTTTCTTTCTCTTCAACAAATCCTCACTCAGGTCAGGATAGAACAAAATTTTGTCTCCTTCCCATATGTTCCCTTGATGCTCCCTCGCTCCTTTCACAGCAAGACTTAAAACTTTCTCTCTGTCTTGATCACATAGAAATTTAATTGACATAGAACGCAGTCTTAGATTAGAAAGAGATTATGGTCTTTGAGCCCTATGAGCTCTTTCAGTTTCAACTGGATTTCAAAATTCTGCTCTCCCAAAACTTTAGGAATCCAATCTTGAAAGAAATGAATCACATCAGGATGTTCTTTTCCTTCCAGAAGGCCTACTATTTTAATTTCTACTATAGTTCTCCAATACATCCACTTTCTCTAAATGTTTTTGATTAACTGTAATTAAACCAGTAGTTGTATTTGCCACAGTAGATGCTCTATCTCATTTATTTTCTCCAACCTCTTCTTCATCTTATTCACAACATCTAAAACTTTATTAGTTTCTTCTTTTATTTCTACCTTCATTCTTTTTCATTTCAACCTTCAATCCCTTCAATTCTTCTTTCATTTCCCCTTTCATTACTTTAAACTGATACATTATTATTGTGGATAGCTATTCTATCTTGAAAATTGTGGAGCATTACGAGGCCACAGGACCCATAAACCCAGCAGCAATATATATTCACCAAGACAAATGGTTACTTAAACAAAAGTTGCTTTTAATTATCTTCAAACATGAAAATAGAATCAAATTTTAACTTATCACTATTAACTTACTTAACCACCTTTTAATTTTATGCGCATGTGTATGTAAGTTCAGAAAAATTCTTTGGTTCACAGTCCAATCTCACTTCTCATTCCTCCATGTTCACTGGTTGCAGGCATTCTTATACTGTGCACAGAATTTGACATTTTTGTAGTTTTGTAGGCTTTGGTACTTGAAAGGTAAATGGTTACCGCTCAGGAAGGTTCTTCTTGGTTTTCAGAGAGAGATTTGTTCCTTTTTAATCAGCCACTTCAGTGTCTTGCTGATGAAACTTCCCCCTTCAGGGTTCTCCAGATGATAACCTCTTTCTTTCAGGTAACATCAGAGTTCTTTCTGTTTCTCTTATTCCAAGTGAAACATTAGACAGCCAGTCCTCTCCTCTTGCATGAACCACAAAGACTTTAACCAGGCTGTCTTCCAAAAAGGGGACTTTCCAACCTTGCAAGCTTGTCCTCTTCTAGTCCCAGCTACCTCTGCTGGCTGTAACACTGTCCAAGTGATGTGTGTGTGTGTGTGTGTGTGTGTGTGTGTGTGTGTGTGTGTGTGTGTGTGTGTGTGTGTGTGTGTGTGTGTGTGTGTGTGTGTGTGTGTGTGTATGTGTGTGTGTGTGTGTGTGTGTGTGTCTCACTCTCTGAGAGAAAGCCTGTTTGACCTCTCTGCTTGCAAAACCATATAACCACAGCAAGCTCTCTTCCAGACATTATGCGGCTCCAACAAGCTCTTTCATCTGTTGCCTTTTGTAAATAAGAATCCTTTAGTGAAGTCTCTTGAGCACTCTTCAAAGCTCTTGCAAAAGCTCTGAGGTCCCAATATGTCTAGCATGGGACAGAGCTCCAGTATTTTAAATAAGATCTGTTTTAAAGTGTTTGTATGTAACCTACTCTAACAAACCTTTCCCAATTTATCTTCCAAAAACATATCTATATACCCTGTCTCAGGAGTAATTTTAATCACTTCAATTATATCATCTTGTAGCTTTTCTTCAGCTACTGATCATCTTCTGGTGACTGACTCCTCTTCTTCAGGAGCTGAGGTTGAGGTTTCCGACTCCTCGGTAGTCTGCTAGCTTACTCCCAGTAATGCCTTAGGTTTACTCATAGTACACATGTGCAACTTCTCGCGCATGCACTGTTCAGTTCCTGGTTCCTCTCCGACACCATCCCTCTGTTGTTGCAGATTGGAGATGCCAGCAGAAGGCCTTCAAGAGACATGCAAGCCTAATTATAGATGAATATCACCCGGAAGCTACTTCATTCAAACCTATATATGGATCTACAATGGTATGGAATAGTTTTCCCATCACGAGAACAAGACTATTGATGCTGTGTAAGAGGTACATTTTCATTTTAACAGAATTCAGACTTATAAGCTTCAGTTTAGCAAAGTATGTTTTCATCACTGAGGTCATTTTTCTTCTGTCAACCAGTTTTATAATAAAAGATAACAGGTCATTATCTATTGTAGATGCCAGCATAACATATAATCACTGGAAAAATGTGATTTTAGTGAGTACATTTACAGTTGGAAAAAAAGGAAATTATTCAGTATGGTGATGCATTTACTGATTATATACTGACAGAGTACATTAATGTCTAACAGTGGATTTCATTCAGGACAGGATCACGGCTGTAATTTAACAAAGCTTTGGGTTCCAAGGTGCAGTCACAAGGAAAAAAAAACTGAAGAACAAATTAGTCCAAAACCAGCCTGAGCCAACAGATAATGAAGCTGCAATGCTGGAGAAATAAGAATTGAGATTTTGGCCATGCTCAAATGATTATAACATGGGGAATATACAGAAAAATAAATCCCATTATTTCTGTATAAATACTTCACTCCATTTTTTGCTATTTTCTAAATAGAAAGGCTGGATGTGCGATAAAATAAACAAAATTCAGCAATTACTCGGAAAAAAATGCATTGTGACATTATGGAAAACATAAAATGGCTTATGATATTTTATTGTTATTGAGGGATTCAGATCTGATTATCGACAGCCCAAAATGTACAATAAAACATGTTAATTGAAATTCCTTAAAGTATTCATTAAATAGGTAACAACAGAGTGGAATACAATTGAAGACTGCCAGACAGGAGAACTGCAAGCATATCCAAATCGTTTCTTTTCACAGCTGGTGACATATTTATCACCATCTCCCTATGGGAACCTCATGTCTCATACAGACATTGTAATTCTGCTTCCTCCAGACAGATTTTCTTTTACAAGACTTTCCTTGTTCACCTTGCACTTCTATTCATTTTGGCAGTTAATTTCTACTACATTTTACCCCATCACATGCATCCCCTTTAGTTCTCTCCTCCCCTTCCTCCTAATCTAACTTCCAGTTTTGAAGCAAGGGCACTCACTAAAAACATTAACATTTTTTCTCTTCACATATGCTGTCTGATAAGTTGAATATTTTCAGCTTTTTCTTTTTAAAAAAAAATGGCATGGGTAGGCCAGGTAACATGTATCAGAGAATTATTGCTCGCCCACCGACCCAGAATATTTGGCCTGCTGCTGAAGAGTCAATCTCATTATACCACTTAACTTAAAAGCATCTATTTTCATGTTAAAGTAAATCAACAAAGCAAAGTATGCAAGCATAAAAATGTCTCCTCCATTTTCTGATAATACCATTCTATCCCCATATATTGGGGTGGCCAAGCCACAGCTCACGAGCCATATGTGGCTCTTTGACATATAATGTGTGGCTCTTGTATCTATATCCCACTGAGACAGGAATTGTATAGGCTGGTGCTCACAGTGGTAGTTTTAGTAGGTGTGGCTTGAAATTGAAAATGTGGAATGTTTCTGTGTATTTTTTTTATTATTGAACTAATACAAATTAGTAATTTCAAACCTACATATATTACTAAATATTATTACGTACATGTTTTAATATTTATTTAAAAGTTTTGTAATAAAATATCCATGTAAATGTAAAAATGTCCATGTGATATTTTTTTCATGTCTTGTGCCTCTCAAACGTCTGAAGTTAATCGTATATGGTCTTTCGCTAGGTTTGGCCACCTTGCAATATATCAGGATCATTCTACAGGATAACTCACAGCAGGAATTAAAATCTACAGTCACCTGAAAGTTTTGAACAAATATATTTTTTATTTTAATCTTGCTATGTGAAATAAGTGCAAATAATCTCCCAATCTATAATGGTCTGTAGAGTACCCACTTGTGAGTTATTAAATCTTCTAGCTTGTCTCTGTCTTCGGGCATTTAGCCTTCACGGAACTTGAATTCATTTTATGCTATTGGAACATCTGTCTTCCTGATCAAAAAAGCATTTCCAAGCATCCAACATGGGAAAATGTTCAGGAGGTTATTTACCCTCTCTTTGAATTAGGTTTCAGGGCTCTCATTACTGTAATCTATACCAGAGTGAATGGAAACTTCAGGACTATCTGTAATGACATTTCTTCTGTCCCCACACAGTCATTCTAATTTCTTGCACATAAGACTGCTCCACTACAAGCAGAGTGCTTCATTTTTTTTTAATGCGAGCTGTAATTCTCTATCCCTAATTGCCCTTGAAAGGAAACAGTTAAGAATTAACCTCATTGATGGCTTCAGAGTCACATATAGGCCAGACTGGTTAAGAATGACAGATTCATTTCTTCAAGGTCCAGATGGGATTTTAGGATAATCTTAAAATTTTGTGGTTACTATTTCTAATTCCATCTTCTTTACTCCAGATTTAATGATATGAATTTAACTTCTTGAGCTCCCATGGTGGAATTTAAACTCATGTCTCTGGAACAGAGCACTGGAAATTTGGTTACTCGTCCAGTAAGTTCACAGCTACACCACTATTCTCAATCTTTGTTTGAGATCTAGTAAAGCAGCCATATCATGTACACATTGGACCAGGCAATGGCTGCAAATTTCCTCCTCCCAATGGATTATATCAAACTGTTAAAATCATTACAACAGGGCAGAACTTCTTGATCACTTTTACCAGAATATGCTCATTATTTGGAAACACTCATTAATCCTCACCTTGTCTGCTGAAAATAGCACAGTGCCAAGAAAAACCAGAATGGACACTCAGAATGAGGATCACTGGCCTCTCAAGGACTGTCCAAAATGGAAAGAGAGCATGTTAGAAGAGTATCATTGGATGGAAGGATTATGGAAACTATCTATCTACTGTAGACAGGCACAACCTTGGCATACATTGCATAATTGTTATTCTGCATAATAATGGTACATTTTTAATCATACATCCAGGAGACTTTGCATCCATTCTATCAAAACTTGGAATGAGAGATGCCAGTTACTTCTTGTGGTGTGCTTTTAGACAGAATCAGACACACACAAGGTAAAGACTGTATAACAAGCTTCAACAGAGCCAGGCTGGCTCCAGCTGCCGTAACTCTGAGAGACTTTGGAGGCCGGAACAGGCTTATATCCCGGAGGGTGATTGACACCCGACCAGGTGGGGCTTGATCCATTCAGGTTGTCTGATTGGCAGCCTGTGCCCTTTACTCTCCTGCAGGTACAGAGGTTGCCCCCTGCAGTAAGCCGGCGGTACACTCCTGCAGGTACAGAGGTTGCCTCCTGCAGTAGGCCGGTGGTACACTCCTGCAGGTACAGAGGTTGCCTCCTGCAGTAGGCCGGTGGTACACTCCTGCAGGTACAGAGGTTGCCCCCTGCAGTAAGCCGGCGGTACACTCCTGCAGGTACAGAGGTTGCCTCCTGCAGTAGGCCGGTGGTGTACCACCACACTTCTATAATTTCTAAAGTAATTTAGTTTTGAGCATCAATATTCATTCAGAGAGGAGATCATTGCTGTAAAGCTGACCTTTATTCCTCATCACCAAATGTCCCTGAGAAGATAAACTTCTCCAATTCATCTGAAGTTGCTGATTGTTTCCTTACTACATTGCTTCACTTCTGCCAATTAGAAATTTACTCAGCTGTTTCATACAAATGACTACTGTAATAATTGGCTTTAGTTAACTTTGAATGTCAAATAACAGGACAATATTTGCCAGATGGAAAGTTATTTTTTGAAGTACCGCACATATGTAATGGTTAATCATAAAGAGCAAGGGGAACAGTAGCTGCAGTGTTATAAACCGGGGCAACTCAGGTTAGCCTATTAGAAGAGATTTGGTGGGAAAGGATGAGATTTTTTTTTAATTTAGACAAACAGGGTAACAGGCCATCCAAATATACCAATTAACCTACAAACCCCATATGTTTTTGAAGAGTGGAAGCAAACTGGAGCACCCAGAAGAAACCCACGCAGACATGGTGAGAATATACAAACTCCTTACACCCTGGTTCGAGTCTCCCACTGTTTGTATGGAGTTTGTAATTTTCCATCCGGCAAATATTAGTATTTATTGTCCTGTTACTTGACATTCAAAGCTAACCAAAACCAATTATTATAGTAGTATTTTATATTAAACAGCAGAGTAAATTTCTGACTGGCTGAAAGTGGAGCTATGCAATCAGAACCAGTCACTTTTAATCCTATCAAGAGAATTCCAGCAAGGCCGAGGAAGTGTTGCACCAACACAGGCATTGCCTTTGGATAAGGTACCAAGCTACAAACATGACTGCTTTTCAAAGAAAATGTGGAGAATTCGGTGATGTTATTTCACGTCAAAGAGTTGGCCTTGGTATTCAGGCCAATAATTGTCCATTCATAAATATTCATACTAGAGTTTGTCTGGTTCCTATCAACTTGCTGAGTACATATTGGCTGTGTATTTTTCCAGATTACCACAGTGAGAGCACCTGACAAGTACTTCATTGAGGAGGTGATGTTTTAGGGCGCCGAGAGATCATGGAAGGTGTGATTTACATCAATGGTTCTCTGTCTTCCCAACTGCTCAGTTTAATCTTAAAATTTGTGTGCATACAGTGAAAATCCCTCTGAGCAATGTTAAATTTTATTGAATTTTCTCTGATATTTAAGAGTAATAAATTTAATAGAGGTTCCCTTTCTTTTCCAAACCTCCCATTTAATAGATTTCTTTCCACCTGTGAACAGACTAAAATGATACAATTTTTCACTTAGCAATCCAATATCTTTAATGCAAGACCAGAACCAATGTTATAATTATGCCTTATGTACAGTATATACCAGCAGGTTGTTGAACCTCTTGGTGATGGAGAAACCAGAGGGAGGGTTGGGAGAGTTGGATTTTTTTTGGGGTGGGTCGGTGTTGGGGAAAGAGGGGAAGTATGAGAATGAAAACTCTGGCAACTTCCCTCGAGTCATGGTTTGAAACACATTGACAGATGTTTTCTTACAAGTTCAGCTACAACCAAAGATCAGCAAAAAAAAAAATTCACCAGTTCCCACAATACTCATCACACACTGCCAAGTGGTCTCTCAAAAACAAATTGGCGCATTTTGACCAGAATAAAATTTCATTGTGTGTACATAAAATAGGTGAAAAGAGGACCAAGCAATGAAAGTACTGGTGCCCTGATTGGGAATGGAAACAGAATGGTAAATCCAAAATCAGAATCTTTAGAGCCCTGGTGTTAAAAGGGCAGGGCAGGAAATTACAGCAAGGTTCAGATATTTGGGTGTGGAAAAACTTCAAACACAGATTTTTGTTCGTTTAAACACAAACACAAGCTGAAGCAATCCTTCCCATTACCATCAAGATATCAGGATGCTTCTTGGGACATCTGTCTCAGCAATTCAAGTTACATGACCCAACAAATTCCATTTTTGCCCTTTCAAACTGTCATCACTGGTTTGGATTTCTCCCCCACTGTGGTAAGCTCCTTGGGTATGTATCTTCTGACCCCTGTTCTCAGATTTTATCAGCGTCACACACCAAAGAAGACAAAAACAACTTATAACAAAGTAAATCATGTTTCTTTTTCACTCTGGGACTAGCTGTGCTACTTCTTTGTTTTAAATAACCTTGGGACAGAGGAACAACCATTGTATTTTTCGCAGAATGCAACAAAAATGTATTATTAATTTTAAAACAGTTCATCATGTCACATTGTGCACCCTTAGCTATATCTAATTCTTTTACAAATGAGCCATTAAACAGAAATAAGATGATAATAAAATTAATCATTGCTTCATCAGAGAGCACCAGCAGGAGGAGTTGGAAAGAGACTGACAACTCTGACATTCGGGTGACACATGAACCAAATATCAAATTCTGATGTTTCCCTCATTGCCTGCAGAAAAGTAAGTTAGTATCATCATCTCAGAACAATTAATTTTCTTTAAAGAATCGGAATCAGAATTTATTGTCATGAACACGTCATGGGATTTATTCTTTTGCGGCAACATCACAAGGCAAACATTTATTTATATATCACACACACACACACACACACACACACACACACACACACACACACACACACACACACACACACACACACACACATATAAGTGACCACCTCTTACAAGTGCTTCCTAGGCTTTTTTGAATATTTTTAAGCATACATGCATTCAAATATATTTCAAAATACACAATATATTGAGTATCAAACACATGATGATAATACCCAAACACAGTCTCCCCCACCCCCTACAATCCCAAGATGAAAAGAAAGAGAATACATAATAAATTGTAGAATAGAAAGAAAAATGAAAAGAATGAAAAAAGTAAGAATAAGATTAATCTGCTAAAGGTGTTAAAATCCAACTAATCTAAAATTCATCTCTATTTTATCATTAATGCGATTCCACGCAGGTCTTAGAGGCTAAGAAGAACATTTAGAAATCTAAAAAAATTAAAAGTTAATTTTTTTGTATATACAGGCACCATATTTGTAAAAATATATCATATTTTTTCCTTAAACTATATGTAATTTTCTCGAGGGGAACACAACTACATTTCCCCATTCCATAATTCCAAACTTGACTGTGAATCTGATTTCCAAGCAACTGCAATACACTTTCTGGACACTTCTAATGCATTTTTAACAAATTGTATCTGATATCCCTAAAATGTTACCTTATAAAAATAATCTGGATTTTGTGGAAATTGGACTCCTATAATTTGTTCTAAAAAATTTCCTAATTGCAGCCAAAAAGGTCTTACTTTATCACAAGACCATCTTGAGTGTAAAAAAAAGTTCCCACCTCTTCACCAGATCAAAAACACTGATCTGGTAAATCTGATTTGAATTTCTTTAATTTCTGTGACCTGATGTATAACTAATGTAAAAATTTATATTGTACCAATCTAAATCTTACATTTATTGTATTAGTCAACATAAATCAGCCCAGTTCTTCTCATCTATTATCATATTTAAGTCTGTCTCCCATCTTTGTCTAGATTTAAGAATCCTCGGTTTAAGTGTCCCCAATTGAAGTAAATGATAAATTGCCAAAATGAATTTCTTTGTAATTCACTTTCATATTAGAATCTCTATATCACTCCAATTTGGTAGATACATTGTTGGATCCAATTTATCACTTAGGTATGCCATAATGTGAAAATTGCAAAATATTGTATTATTAAGAATACCATATTTATTCTTGTTGTTAAAATTACTCATAACAGTTTTCAATATATCTGATCCCTTAACTTGACCAAATTTTAAAAATTTACAAGGTAAATTCCTGTTATGAGTCAAAGGAGTTTTAAGAGATAAATTACTTCTTATTCCAATTTTTGTATTCATATCATGCCAAATTTTAATCAAATGCTTCAAAAAGGAGTATCTCTTTCAGCAGTCATTCATTTCACATCCCATTTATATACAAAACTTTTGCTTTGCTCTCTATTTTATCTAATTCTATTTTTACTCAAGCAGATTCCGCCCCACCACCCCCTTCAAAAAAAGTAGTAAGGAATCTCATTTAGGTTGCTCAACAGTCATTTGTAAATTTAGGGAGCTATAAATCTCCCAATTCATATTTCCATGTTAATTTTTCTATAGAGGCTCTAGACATTTTACCATGCCATAAAAATTTTCTAATTTATTTGTTTAATACTTGAAATAATTTTTGAGGTATTAATATAGGCAATGGTTGAAAAAGATACTGTATTCTGGGAAATATGTTCATCTTTATTCAATTAACTCTTCCAACTAATGTTATAGGCAATATTGCCCATCTATTTAAATCCTCTTCAGTTTTTAGTCGTGGGAAATAGTTCAATTTATATAAATTTTGTAATTTATTATCTGTACAAAGTCCTAAATATTTTATCTCATTTGTCCACCATTAAACTGTGTTTCTTTAGAAAATGGTAATAATCACCTTTTGCGAGAGGCATGATTTCACTCTTATCCCAATTTATTTTATAACCTGAAACTGTACAATATTTTTCTAACATTGAATGCAATTTTTGTAATAAATTTCCTGGTTTTATCAGATATATCAACATCGTTTGCGAATAAAATAATCTTATGTTCCTCTTGGTTAATTCTAAAATCCTTAATATCAGGATCCCTATGAATTGCTTCTGCTAAAGGCTCTATGGCTAAAATAAATAACATCATTGATAATGGGCATCCTTGTCGACTAGATCTTGTTAAATATAAATGGGGCAGGAATTTGGACATTTGGGTTCATTATACAAAATTCTTATCCAGCTTAAAAATCTTTGTTCAACTCCAAATTATTCCAATATTTTAAATTTAAAAATCCCATTCTAATATATGAAATGTCTTTTTTGCATCTGGTACAACTGCTACACTTAAATCACCTCTTTTTTGCACTGTGAATTATATTCATTAATCTAGTTCTGTTATCAGCTGACTCTCTGTTTCACAAAACTCATTTGATCCATAGTTCTCAATTTAGGTAGATATTTTGTCAATCTATTTGCAAGAACTTTTGCAATGATCCTAAAATCTGAACTTAATAAAGATATAAGTCTATAGGATGATGGCTTTAATGGAACTCTTTTTTGGATAGCACAGTAATTCTGTTGAGAATGATTCAGGGAGAGTATGAGTTTGCAATGTCTGATTTAGAATATCCATAAACAAAGGTATCACTAAATCTTTAAATTCTTTATAAAATTCAGGCAAAAATCCATCTTCTCTGGGAGATTTATTACTTTGTAAAGAATGTAGTGCTTTTGCCCTTTTTTAAAGAATTGAAACACCATCTATAAACCAATTTCTCTTTATCTACCATTGTTTTACCCCCTCCATAAATCTTCGTCCGCGAAGCCAAGCCAAAGAATTACCAATGTAAATGGAGAATGATCTAATAGCATTCTTGCTTTATATTCAGTTTCAATAATCCTACCCTGAATTTGAGCAGATAATAAAACAAGTCTATCCTTGAATAAGAGTCACATCTATTGGAATAAAAATAGTAATCCCTTTCTCTTGGATGATTTTTTTCTCCAAGCAGCTATTAAATTTAAATCCCTAATCAATGATAAAGTAACTTATTTTCCTTGGAGTTACCCTCATTGATCAGTCTAAAACTGGGTCTCCTCATTTTAAAATATTTTCAGAAGCATTTACTAAATTAAGAAATGTTTCCTAAATACATTTCTCATCATCATTGTTTGGTGCATAAATATTCATAAGGCTCCATACTCTGAATATATCTGACAATGTATAACATATCTACCTGTAGGATCTGTTATCACATTTTGTACTTTAACTGGGAGATTCTTGCATATCAAAATTGCAACAGCTCTCACCTTAGAATTAAATGAAGAAGCTAATATTTATCCCACCTAGTCCCTTTTTAATTTTTGATGTTCTTTATCAACTAAATGGGTTTCTTATAAAAATGCTGTCAATGTCAATTTTCATTTTCTTAATATATGCTAATATTTCTTCCTCTTCACCAACATAAATTTTAATGCATTATTCATCATTTCAAGAATTATTTTTAATGTCCAAATACTCTTCATTCATCTCTAACTGTGTATCTCCCTCAACAACTAAACTAAGCTGCATTCTCAAAAATAACAAATACATCTTCCAGCAGTCCACATAAAATAAGAAAAAAAGTTTATCATTTTTTAATGTTATTTATTAGTAACCTCATACATTTCAAATTAACTTTATAACATTACAAAATAGAAACTACACAATTTTAAATTCCCCCCCGCCACCTATCACTAACCCTAACCCTTGCAGATAGACAAAAAAGAGAAAAAAAGAGAAAAAAAACACATTCATCATTATAATTATAACCACATTAATAATACCATAATATTTCTTGATGAAAATACTATTTCCAAGGGGGATTGGATTAGAAGGTCTGGATTGGTCTATATTCTTAAATCTCATACAAGGTTCCCATATTTGATAAAATTGATCATCATATGTAATGTTTTATAATGGGAGACAATATTTTATTTTGAACTATTCTTCTATTTTATCGTTATTTTCCAATTTCCACATTTTCGCGATACACTTTCTCGCTATTGCTGTTGCTAAACTCAAAAACCTGTTATTATATTTATCTAATTCCAACTTAATATCTTCATTATATATATTGCCCAACAAAAAAATTCTTGGATCTAATTTAACCCCCAATTTTAATAGCTTCTTTAAAATAACACAGTTCTCTCCAAAAATCTTTTATCTTTTCACACGATCATACTGAATACAAAAAAAATTACCAACCTCTTTTAATTCTAAAACATTGAGCAGAGATTCAAATTAAATTTACTCAATTTATATGGCGTACAAGACATTTGATATCTAGCATTAATTGTATTAGTTACACTACCTCTACATAATTTCATTCATAATTTAAATCCTGTTCCCATTTCAATTTAGTTTTATACAAGTACTTCTTTTCCTTTGTTTCTTGTAATTTATTATACATAGTAGTTATAAATTTTCAAATAATAAATGTTATAACATATTCAACTTGACTATATTTCAGAAGTCTCAAATGCATTCCCATTTTTCCATTAAATATGATCGTAATTGATAATATGCAAATATTGTATTGTGTAATATCCCAAAATCTCCTTTAATTGATCAAATGTCAGTGAACCTCGAAAACAATCTCATATTTTCTGTTTATCATATTAAGAATATAGTTATTATAATACATTGTCATATTAGTAATTCCTCCCCCACCCCCAGTGTTGTTTAAATAATTAACAACACTGCCCCCCAGTATCATACGGACTGTGGGTCCTGCCACAGATGTAAATATGATATAACAGAGGTCAGGTCCCCAACCTCTCGGGATCTTAATAATTTCATTTTCAGAAATTATCCAAATATATATAGATATATTATATATCTTTCTATTATATATATATATATATAAAATTTTTAAAAATCATGAAGATAAATCATCTTCAGAATTGATTCATGTGATCTAACAGTTGGCAGTTCTTTCACAATTTCTTCTGCTTGGTCCTGTCAGTGAATAACTTATTCCATCCACCAGGCAACATGATCTTCAACGTAGCAGGACAACTTGTATCCTTTCTGCCACAGGGAATTTTTTATTGGATTAAATTCCCTTCTCCATTTCAGTAGGGCAGCACTTGTATCTGGATTTTAAAAAAACACTTTACTTCCATTGATCTCCAATGGTACACCCCTGGATCTTGCTTCCTCAGTTGCCAACTTTAATATCAACTCTCTGTCTCAATATCGAAGACAGATAATCAATACAGAATGAGCCCTTTGATTTACTGTCAGTTTTAGAACTAGTGCTCTATGAGCTCTTTCAATTTCGATAGCTGATGTAAATTTTTTCTGCCCTGGGACTTCAGGTATCCAATCTTGAGAATATTTACAGCATCTTGACCTTCCAAGACTTCTGGGAGTCTAACTATCTTAATATTATTTATCTTACTGAAATTTTCTGAAGTATCCAATTTTTTCCATTACTTTCTTCCTGTCAAATGACCATGCATCTGAATCAAGTTCATTTTTTGCCACTTTATCCTTTACATCTTCCATTTCATCTTTCACAAATTTAACCCGGTCATCAAGATCTTTCACAATAGTCTTCGTATTTTTAACAATCTCACAGATTTTCTTAGTTTTCTTATCCATTTTTATTATTGCTCTTAGCAGGTTTGCATTAGTTTTATCTTTTCCAGCTTCTTTAATCTTCTTACCTTTGGCTACTTTTAAAATCTTTTCCATTAATAATCAAGATTCTAGTTCTCTTTCTTCATCTGTATCACTTCCACGATCTGTTGCTTCCTCCTCTTCTGAATCAGACTATAACAGGTTATATCTGCCAGTAGTGGTTCTACTAGGCCACACATGTCAAACTCAGGCCCGCGGGCCAAATTTGGCCCGTGATATAATTATATTTGCCCCGCAAGATCATATCAAATGTGTATTAGAGCTGGCCCGCTGGCCGCTGCGCCAGTATGCACAGCTAATACTACAAATCCCAGAATGCTTTGCAAATGCGTTGGCGCCGGCCCGTCAGCCCGCTAATCACCCCCACCTCCTCTCTTTACTTTCATTAGCATCTGCGACCTGTCGCCCAACTCACATGTAATAAACCCCTTACGAAAAATGGCCAAACGAAAGACAGAAAACAGGACCTTTCAAGACAGGTGGGAGGCAAACTCTGACCCCAGAGTTTGATGAACTTGCATCTAAGAAGAGATGCCAAGTATCTGGTTTAGACCCAGGTGCATCAGAGTAAATCACAGTGTAGCAAGCTAAGCTTGGATTAATATTTTCTTTGGTTAACTTTGGACTGTTCATAGTTGAAAGATTGGATTTTCATTGAAGCAAGTTGTTATTTTTTTGACTTTGTTGGCTTGTGAAAAAAAAATATATTTAAAAGGAGCTTAAAGGCTATAGAGAAATATTATTTATTGAATATTTTATTTCTCATTTGTTAATGCTTCTTCTGGAAAGAGTTTAACCAAAACTATTATTAAACATTTATTTTAATAAGAAAAAGTTTAACATTACATGTGTTGAAAGAAGAGAAAACATGCAGATGTTGTTTGACACCCCTGTACGAGGAGCTTCTTTTGACGTTGAAGGTTGCTTCTCTTCGTGCATGCGCAATTATGTTTCATCCTCAGGCTGGACACCATTGTCCTGCTCTGATGGAAGAGAGACATCCCCATCTACATGAGTACATACAGCAGGATCGGATCGTAATCCAGCCTGAGGCTTCCATTGATCATTATGTCTCTTTACCTGAGTTTTTTCAGTTGGTTGCAGGGCTTTGGATGGTTCCTTTGAAGGTTGATTTCTTTTTGGTGGCATTGTCAAAGTGTTTAAAAAGTGTTTTTTTTTAAAGCTGGATTTTAAAGCATTTTTTAACCAGACCTTTTTTTAAATAAATTCTCAGAGGGTCAGGATTCTGCATCCTACTGCTCCTTGCGACTTCCCCATCTCTGAACACTTTGATCAGGAACTGAGCTTTATTTCCCAGTTTCCAGATTTCCTGATCATATCAGAGGCTTGGATCTGGAGCTCGGGTTGCCAATAGATAAAATAGGGGGGGTCTGTGGCTGCAGGAGCGCTGGGGGAAAATCCACGGACAATTTACAGAAAACTATAGGAAATTTTGTGTAATATTACATTCACCGTTTTCTTACATGAGAAAAGAATCTTGAATTAATAGTTAGTATCAAGTCACTAGAGTGGGAGGCCAAAAATATATATTAGAAAGAGTAAATAAATAACTTCTGCTCAATGATTTGATTTGTTTCAATAGTTTATACTTACATGACAAGTAGCATTTGGTTCTAATACACTAAAAGAGCAATAGCACCAGTAATTTAGAGTAGGAGTTAGCCCAACACTATTACAGAGCCATCTACTTGGGTTTGAATCCAGTACTGTTTGTAAGGAGTTTGTACGTTCTCCCCTTGTCTGCGTGGGATTCCCCCAGGTGCTCCGATTTCCTCCCACCATTTGAAATCATACAGAGGTTGTAAGCTAATTGGGGTATTGGGCAACATGGGCTGGTGGGCCTGTTACTGTTCTGCATGTCTAAATTTAAATAAAAAACAAATTCATCCAATAGCATCCAATAGAAAATCAGCCATTTTCTGAAATTGTGAACATGTTTTCTCAGCAGCACAATTACACCAAGTTTTGTCAAAGCCCAGAGTCTGAGTTTAGTATATTCCAGGGGAGATTTTCTAATGTATGCTCAAAGGTAACATGAGCAACAGATATGCCAACAATGCTGCTGTACACATTCTCCGGCTCATCGTTTCTTTTCTTTCTAGTCATGAAACTGATGTCCCATGTGGAACTAATGTTCCTGTTTGATAGTCAGAAGTACAGTCAGGTTTACAGAAATATTGCTGGCTTTTTCACATTTTATGACTAACATAAACCGACCCAGGAAGAAGGTCAGATTTGGGTTTCAAAAGGGCTTAATTTTAATCTCTTTGATGTGGTTAAAATATATTGCAGTTCACAAGTAAAATGTTCTGCAGGGTCTGAAAGAATAAAATGAAACTGCATTTATTGGGTTAAACAGGAAATTCTGCAGACACCTACTGTTGTTTACACAAAAGTGCTGGAGAAACTCAGCAACTTATGTAGCATTCTTTATGTCGCAAATATAAAGATACATAATCAACATTTCAGGCCTGAGACCCTCATCAAATTTATGTGTATGAGCATAAAACAGGCAGGCACCTGAGGGAGAGAGGCCACAAGAGGAAAAAAAGCTGAGAAGTTATGGGGGAATAACTCACTGAATAGAGACGGAAGGGAGTAGAGAGCTTCTCAGCTTTTCTCTCTTGTACCCTCCCACTCATATCCACCAATAACCTCTTGCCTGTGGGCATGTGCTCCTCCCCCTGCCCCTCGCCACCCATTTTATTCAGGCCTTTTGCTCATATGTTGATTAGGGTCTCAGTCCAAAACATTGTTTATGTATCTTTATCATCAGCATATAAAGACACTGTGTGACTTGCCAAGTTTCCACAGCATTTTTGTGTAAACTAATGTGTTTAGGACCTTTTTGGGGGGGTACTTTCCCATCCCATCCCACCCATTTGTATCTCAGAATGGATGCAGATATACCAGTAAATAACTGGATATAAATCAGATGCACACTTAAATTGTACTGAATCTGCAGCCTAGGATTTGCCAAATCATTATTACTTTTTTTTTTAAATACTGATAACCCCATTGAGCGCAGCTTGTAAAGGACTGATAGCACTCATGATCCTCTCATGGGTTCTTTGATTTTATGGTCTCTCATCACCCTTGGCCAGATGTGAAGAAACTTGCCCTCATTTTGTTTACCTACATATGCCCCCCCCACCCATAATTTTTCTCTGTAGTCAGAAGGTCAACCATAAAGTTTATCATTATAGACAAATAATTGGGGAGAGGAGGTTTGTGTAATAGATCTGATTTCAAATGCAGATTTATTGTCAAAGTACATACATGAGATCACATACAACCCTGAGATTCTTTTCCTTTTCAAGCATTTGATCACAGTTCCCATCAATAACCTTCACTCAATACGCTGGAGTAAAACACAAAAGTACAGACTGCAATTGAAGTAAAACACAAGGCTGGAGAAATCAGCAGGTCAAAAAGCATACTTCATATAGCAAAAATACATAACCAGTGTTTCGGGCTTAAGTCTTTCATCGAGGTACTGGGCAGGGTACAGCCCTGAGCTGCCATCTCATCACTCAGCATGGCCTCCCTAACACCAACTCTCACAGGCAATGTCTCCACCCTGAGCCATGGGGCAATTCATTGCTGAAAGAGCACCAGCAAAGGATCAGTATTTGCGCGAAGGCCCAGGCAAGATGTCTTTGTTAAAATTGCAGGGGGTTTTGTATCTATGGATTGGAATACATAAATGGCAGGTTTCTAAGCTAATGGTATTAAAACCTCCCTTTCGTGCTGATTCCATTAGCACCATCATTCTTGCAAGAATGTCACAGGCATAAATATATTTTCCCCATCTTAGATAATGCTGTGATCATTTCTGCATGAAGTAGTGCTCATCCAGAAATCATTCCGATCATTTCTGTGCGCATTTCACCTTACTTGGATGTCATTTGTTCAAACTCAGCCATGTATCTAATGATATTATGATGTGCTCAGCTTTTATTCATGCAACTACTGACAAAGTGCAATCTACCTTTTTCAGTCACAAAAGACAAGGAACAAACCCTGCAGCCGATTAGCAATGAGACACGAACTAAAAGGTTCCCAATATGACATCCACATTTACTGCACAGCACCTGCTAGGCTCATTTTTCATTGCTATTATAAATTTTGAAGAGCATTTAGATGTCACCTCCATGATTGCAGGGTTTCTGCATCCTACACCTCAGTGCAAGATGCAAAGTTCACCAGACTACTCAGCCCGAACCTTGCAATGGATTCAGGCCACTTGCAACCTGAGAAACAAAGCATTGGAATGTACATGGGTGATGTTCATACTGCGAAATTTGCTCCTAGCCCCTGCCCAGCAGTCCCTCTCAAATCCATAGCCGCCTTTTCTACAAGTCATCTGTGATGCACCACCAATAAGTTCAAAGAGTGGAAGTTTTAGAGAAACTGATAGGCTTTTATTCACAACACAATGGATGTTCATTTGTGATGGTCGACTATCCTGGACTGAAGAGGAGCTCTGGCACAGTCACCAAGGGTCAAACCCTATCATATATACAGCACATCCAAACATTCATACAGTGGTTTACCACAGTCTGAATCTGCTGTGGATAGATATTTTTATATAAAAGATCTGTATACATTCCAGGGAATCAACATGTAATGACATCTAGCTGTCAGCTCCTGACCAAAACCAGTTTAATCCTACTTTAGTGCATGACCCTGTATTTAAAATGAGAGTGCTGTTTTTGATATACTTAAGCCCAATTTTGCATAACTCTCAGAATATTTCAGAAGCAATAAGTGCTAAATGCTAATGTTTAATAAATCAAGAGGGTGAAGTTCATGACACTGGTGTTCATTTGCTCAGGTATTCCTTGTTTTCAGAAAACAATTGCATTTGGTTAGTGCATTTCAATTACTGTTTTTGAACTTGCTGATTTACTTCAGGCAATTATTTTTTTCATCTCTGTGGTGTATTTAGATAAATGAGTTGAACTGGAAAATCCATGATAGAAAAAAGGTAACAAAATTTTATCTATCATTTGAAAAATATTCACAATTTCAAGAGGATCCCTTACATGTAAAATAATCATTTTAAAGATTGATCAGTCAAGACAAACAAAAAACCAGCTTCTAAATAATAGTATGCTATCAACATCTACTTCTTACCAAGGACAGCCTAATCCTTCCTGTTTCCAGAAAAGTATCTCCATCTGGTGTCTTTTATTTGCTACCAGGCTTAGCAAGCATACCCAATTTAGGAACATAAATTATGTGAATCTGCTTATAAAATAGATTGACAATAGACTTCCACTTGAATTATTTATGGTATTTCAAATAATGTATCCTAGTTCTGGGTATGAAGTAACCAACAGAAATGAGAGGGCTTTATTTACATATTAAAATTCACATCATCTCCCAATGTTTGCTTCAAGTACATCCAATTATTTCAATACCAATATGAAGTGATTGTCTAGAACTGCTCATCAATTAAAAGCATCATTATTACTGCCACCAACATGAGAATCCGCTGATTTTGAGGGAAAATAGGAGAGATAGAAATGAATGAAATTTTAGGCCACACCAATGGCGTTCTATGTCTGCATTCACAAAAAGGTCTGTGTGCATCAATACAGCAAGCAATTACTACCTGCATTGAAGTGGAAGGAGGCTTTGCAATGTGATCTACAGCCAGCATTGGTTAAAGCAAAAGTCAAGATAACAAGCACCTTAGAATGCCAAGGGGCAGTCATTGGAGCCAATGAAGAACAATGCCTTCTGTAGTTTCCCTGAGGCTGACGCATATAATGAGAACATTAAATCGTGGTCTAAAATTTCCTTTAGTATGTCAAGATGCTAATCTAAAAGACCAGCGATGTGAAGTACTGTAGTAGTTTAGCCCTGTCAAGGGACAAGAAGTACAACCAAACTACAAAGTACAACACACAGAGAATTTATTAGAGTCACGCTAGCAGGAACGAGCAGTAGTTAGGGTTGGGTAGACAAGGTCACCTTCCTAATACTGTTGAACCTCATTCAAAGTACAAGGTTACAGAGTACAATATTTAAGGCATTTTTGCTGCATATAATTAAGTAACCATTCCTTTGAGGGTATTGTTACAAGCTGAGGTGTTATAGTCAGTGTTTGCTCATTTCTAAAGGCAGGAAAATGGTTATCATTGATTGGCTTTCTATATGTACATGATATAATTAAAAGATATGGATTTGTGGCAGACATGATAACAGTAGTTCAAAAGGTCTTTTAAGACAGTGCAGAACTGTTAGCCTGGCTCTTGGCACATGTAAATGGTTGCTTCCCCAGTGATATCCTGTTTATGAATGGGCTGCGTCTGACTGTTCGGTATGTGTAACGGCAGGTAATAGCGCTGTTGCATACAGAGGACCAGGCAATGGCTTTATGGAAGAGGTGATAATGGAACATTGTTAGTGCAATTAACCTGTCTGGGTGGGGTTCCCAATTCTCATTTCTTAGTAAGTCACAGCAATCATTTAAAAGTCTACCTTTCATAATACAGTTATAATAATTATTTCAAACTATCCAACATCTTAACTCTATTACACTTATACACAGCACATTCATTTCATGACATTGTCAACCAATTTCACAGTACAGGAATCCGCTGCTTAACATCCACGATACATTCTTTGAAATTGAGTGTTATGCGACATGGACGTTGTGCAACACCATATTATATACTTAGCAATGCTATATGGAATACTTTAATGTAGTGTAAACTTTTTAATTTGTAAGTAGGGATCAGTGTGGGGACCAACACAGGGCTGTTGGGAGAGAGCAGGGCAGTGGTATCTGGGTGGGGACTGACATGGGACAGTGGGGAGAGAGTAGGACAGTGGCATCAGTATGGGTATACAATATGCAATTTCCTCTAGCTAGCGATCATTTTTTTCAAAATTGAGGACTTACAGTAACTGAATAATTATGGGTCCACAGACTTGTATATAGTCAGATGTTGCCTGAACAGATATTAAGTGGCACATGTCTGGCAAGAAGGAATGTGTTGTCTGGGCAAGTGGTTCAATGATCAGGCAAGTCAACCTTTCAGCCAGATGTGTTTTTTTTTTACATTAATCATTAGATTTCTAAACCTCTTCCCATAATTCAGATTACAGCATATATGTGATATCAAAACAAATATTGTCCTTGCAATCTTTGGCATTATAACAGTAAAAACAACTTATTTGATGAGCCTGCAATTTTTAAAAAAATGTTTTCAGCCTTACCTGATCTAAATCATTACTCATTGATCTTGGTGGAGGGGTGGGGGAAACGACCTTTAACTGTAGTTTTTAGATAATTCTTCTCCAAGTTCAGGTATTCTTTTTAAATCAGCAAATTTTGGTGTTTCAGATATATGACATTTTTAAAATCCGAATAACAGAAGAATACTTTTTTTACGAGTGTCCATCATTTCTTACTCTAGAAATGATTTTCTAATTAACAATCAATTGGTTTCTTGGACTAAATCATGTGAATACCAAGTCATTTTTATATCTGATCATGCTCCTGTTATTTTGACTTTGAATTTTTCTGACATCTTTTTTTCAAAAAGACAATGGAGATTTAATACCATTTTATTTGCAGAAAAAGAATTTTTGATTTTTTTTGGAAAAGCAGTTTTTATTTATTATTAATTCCTCCCCACTGATATCTAATTTGATTGTTTGGAATACAATTAAAGCTTATTTATAAAGCAAATTAAGAAGAAGAATAAAGCAGAATTGGAATTAAGAGTTTTTCAGCTGAAATTTAAAAATCTTTCTCCAACTAGCTTGTACCTCACTTAAGATCTATGCTTGATGAATCATTTAAAGATGGGAAACTTCATACGAAAATAAATCTAACTTATAGTTCATTCATGGTGGATTAATATCATGTATTTATAACAACCTATTGGATTTAAAAATCACCCTCAATGGATGGAATTAAGAATGATTGGGATGTGATTTGAATATAACATTTTCGAATGAAGATTGGTTCTCTGCTCTTAGCTTGATTAATGATTCCTCATTTCGTGCAAGGCATTATTTATTACAATTTAAGTTGGTACATAGAATACACATGTCCAAACTCAATTTATCTCCTTTTTGATGTTAATCCACTACTTGAGAAGTGTAACATTTCTGAAACTTCACTGATTTATAAGTTTTGGGAGTGCCCCAATTTAGGAAGATTTTGGGAAAACATTTTCCAAACGTTATCATCTATTTTTAAAGATTAAAATAGAACTATGCTCTTTACTTGCCTTGTTTGGTTTTTCTCACGAATCAGTTTGCATCCCAGGAAAAGTTTTAGCTTTTATCATGTTGATAGCCAGTTGAGCAATTTTAATGAAATGGAAAGAAGGCTCACAACCTAATCATACACAATAGTTACATGATGTAAGCTTTGAGAAAATGAAATACAACATTAAAAATAGGAAGTTTAAAATTGAAAAGATGGCTATCAGGATTGGAAAATTTAAGTTTGGATGCTCCGATGACTCTCCATCTAGTGTCTGAAGGTCACTATTTAATCCACATCTTTACATCATTTTCTACAAGGTAACCTTGATTAGAGGAAGGGGCTAGATTAGATTTAGATTTAAGGTTTTTTCTTTTTATCTTTATTAACTTTTTATTAAATATGCGTTTAAATATGATTGTCATAGATCATTTCAATAAATTAGACAGAACTTACCATTTGTTTAGATCAAGAGATAGTCTAATGTAGTTTTATTTATTTTTATTCATATGTATATGATATGACCTGCTATTTGTTTTATTATCGGTTAAACTCAATAAAATATTTTTTAAAGATTTCTAAACCTTGACATAATTCAGATTACAGCATATATGTGATATCAGAAAACAAATATTGTCCTTGCAATCTGTGGCACTATAACCTTATTTAAAAACCTTATTTTACGTGATGAATAATGTTATGTGTGGTCAGCTCTTCATTGGTTCAATCCCTAGCATTAAAAAAATCAAACTTTTTTTTTAATTTTTATTTTTCACACTATGAACCATATTAATCAAAATACACACAAACAATTCCCTCTTGAATGTACACAGTGTCATTTTCTCCCCTTTTTCCCCCTCCCTCCTTCCCACCCCCCCTCCAAACCCATTAAATGTTCAACATATACAATAGAATAAACCCATTAAGCAATGTCATCACACAATGAAAATAAACAAGAAAATTGTGTCATCTACTGTTACACACTGGGTCAGTTCATTTCGACTTCTTATTCTATCATTTTAGGGGGTGGAAGTCCGCGGTAGGCCCTCTCTGTTGTGTTCCATGTACAGTTCCAAAATTTGTTCAAATAATGTGACTTTATTTTTTAAATTATATGTTATTTTTTCCAATGGAATACATTTATTCATTTCCATGTACCATTGTTGTACTCTCAGGCTCTCTTCTGATTTCCAAGTTGACATTATACATTTTTTTGCTACAGCTAAGGCTATCATAATAAATCTTTTTTGCGCTTCATCCAGTTTGAGGCCTAATTCTTTACTATGTATATTACTTAGAAGAAAGATCTCTGGATTTTTTGGCATGTTGCTTTTTGTGATTTTATTTAATACCTGATTTAGATCTTCCCAAAACTTTTTTACTTTCTCACATGCCCAAATTGCACGTACTGTTGTTCCCATTTTGTTCTTACAGTGAAAACATCTATCTGATACTGTTGGGTCCCATTTATTTAACTTTTGGGGCATGATATATAGCCTGTGTAACCAATTATATTGTATCATGCGTAACCTCGTGTTTATTATATATCTCATAGTTCTGGAACATAGCTTTTCCCATATTTCATTTTTTATCTTTATGATTAGATCTTGTTCCCACTTTTGTTTGGGTTTACAGCTTATTTCATCATTTTCTTTCTCTTGCAGCTTGATGTACATGTTTGTTATAAATCTTTTAATTATCATTGTGTCTGTAATCACATATTCAAAGCTGCTTCCATCTGGTAACCTCAGCCTGCTTCCCAATTTGTCCTTTAAGTAGGTTTTCAGTTGGTGGTATGCAAACATTGTACCATGAGTTATTTCATATTTGTTCAAATGATATTTTTCAAATAATAAATTATTTCCCAAAAAGCAATTTTCTACTCTTTTAATCCCTTTTCTCTCCCATTCTCTAAAGGAAAGGTTATCTATTGTGAAAGGGATTAGTTGATTTTGCGTCAATAACAACTTTGTTAGTTGGTAATTTGCTTTTTTTTTCCTTTCTACGTGAATCTTCTTCCAAATGTTGAGCAGATGGTGCAGTACTGGTGAACTTCTATATTGCACCAGTTTTTCATCCCACTTGTAAAGTATATGTTCTGGTACCTTCTCCCCTATTTTATCTTGCTCTATCCCGGTCCAATCTGGTTTTTCCCTTGTTTGATAAAAATCTGATAGATATCTTAATTGTGCTGCTCTATAATAATTTTTAAAGTTTGGTAGCTGCAAACTACCTTGAACAATCAAACTTAAAGCGCTTATGTATTTATTAAAAATACTAGCATCCAATCTAAATAGCAGCATTCCTCTCCCATGGTGAGGCTTCACAAAATAAATTAATATCTTAAATAAATCTATCTTAACTGTGTCTTAAATTTAACTCTCCTCTGGATAAAATAACAACTTGCATCCCATGTTGGCATTTGATTTTTGATCATTACAACAGGAGGTTGATTAGCTGGCACATTCAAATAAATCAAGGAGTTTTCTTCCTCAGTATTTATGTTGCCATTTTACATTCTGACTGGTCTCTGTCATCAAAGAGTTTTTGAAATAGTTGAAAGAAAAACCAGCTGCAGGGATTAGGAAGAATAGATTGTGTTCACATAAATGCCTTTGATTGAACCAATGCCTTAAAAAAAAGTAATCCAACTTGGATAAACTTCATTAAACTACCTCATTTTAATGAAAGTTAGAGACATGGTAGGCAACTTGTGCAAGTCCTATTGCTGTCACATCAGTAAATTGCTAAATATTTGTCACTGCTTTCCATTTTAAATCATCTGAGCTCCACCCCACATTTATTAGGCCTCAAAGACTAGCAACTGGATATCCAATTCATGCATAAAAATGGAACAGTCATGCAACAGCAGTTTGCAATTACATTGTTCAAATCTCATCTTGTTGCATTTCTATTATATTTACAAAAGCTATTTTTAAACACAGGTGCAAGATATTGGGAAAAATAATGGTGTCAAATTATAGTATTTAAAGACTCTAGGTTAATTACGATGTGAATATCAAAGATATAAAACAATTGCTGTCAGAAAGATACAATTTGCACTAAAATATTCATTAGTAATCTATTATTTTTAGCAGCTTTGGTTATTTACACAATACACAATCATCAATTTAGAATAAAACATGACTCAGTTCCAATATGAAATTTTAATCATACTTTCTTTACAAATTAGATAATGTACAAATTGTCAAAGAATATTTACACCTTACTTTTTTCAATTTTTCAACACATTCATAATACCAAATGTTGTAATACCATTGATTCTAGCATTATATTCTTGGCTTGATTATGCACCATCCCCTAAAGTGGACATAAAGAACTGTCAAATATTCTCTCAGACAAGAACAGAGTTTTTTTTCTCCCCCTGAAGTCCTGGGAAATAGTTATCCTTTCACCAATATCAACAAAATAACTTGACTCATTTATCTCATTTTTATTACCAGCATGTAAATTGGCTGCCCATCTTTTTTGAACTAGAATAGGGGCAACACTCGAAAAAGCATTTGGGACATTTGGAGATTGAGAAAGATATTATGTAATGTAGGTCCTCTTCCTTTGCTACATCAGGGCTACAAACACTGCCATGGTCACTTTGAACAATAAAACAATATAAATGCAAATAGCACTCTTCAAGAGGTCATAGCATTCCAAGGGAATGACAACAACTAATCAAACGAGATAGATGCAATTTGGATTGAGTTGTCATTTGCTCTAAATTATTGATTGAGGAGAGCATAACTATGATGATGACAAAAGATCATACATGACTGTCGTAAGATATCATACATAACTTTGATATGCACGTCCTGATTAACCTACAATCTGTAAATAAATTATCTGATGGCACAGTCATTATTATAAAGTAGGGAAAACAACTGCCAATATACATACAGCAAGTTTCCACACGTAATTTTAAACTAAAAGAGAAGAAAAGCTGCTTCTCTACAGTTTATCGTTTATTTTTGACCAGTAGCATTTAGACAGATTGACATACTTCGACTTAGCTAAAGCAATTGCCTGGAATTCAAACCATCAGAAAGCTTTCAAAATTAAGTAAAATTTATGGTCATCAGATTGTTCAAGTACAACTGAGCAAAACAGCTTTCTCCGATCCTCAGTGAAAAAACACGTAGACACACAACCAGACATAATACACATGCAGACAAATAATACATATGCAGGACTAGTATTATATCTATTGTTGTGTACAAGTGAGAGTTTCAGATGTTTAGTGTGAGCAGTCCCTTTGGTTGTTCAGCAATATCATATTTTGTACTGCATTAGTTTATTAATTTCTTGTCTCATACAATAATTAAACTATTTTGTTCATTTGTTGTCTAAAAGGATTCATTCTGTAAAAAAAAATGTGCTGAACAGAATACAAAAGTTGTGAGATTAGAAATTCTTTCTTTGGCTTGGCTTCGCGGACGAAGATTTATGGAGGGTTATGTCCACATCTGCTGCAGTCTCGTTGGTGACTGACAAGTCCGATGCGGGACAGGCAGGCAAGGTTGCAGCGATTGCAAGGGAAAATTGGTTGGTTGGGGTTGGGTGTTGGGTTTTTCCTCCTTTGTCTTTTGTCAGTGAGGTGGGCTCTGCGGTCTTCTTCAAAGGAGGTTGCTGCCCACCGAACTGTGAGGCGCCAAGATGCACGGTTGGAGGCGATATCAGCCCACTGGCGGTGGTCAATGTGGCAGGCACCAAGAGATTTCTTTAAGCAGTCCTTGTACCTCTTCTTTGGTGCACCTCTGTCTCGGTGGCCAATGGAGAGCTCGCCATGTAACACGATCTTGGGAAGGCGATGGTCCTCCATTCTGGAGACGTGACCCACCCAGCGCAGTTGGGTCTTCAGCAGCATGGATTCGATGCTTGCGGACTCTGCCAGCTCGAGTACTTCAATGTTGGTGATGAAGTCATTCCAATGAATGTTGAGGATGGAGCGGAGACAGTGCCGATGGAAGCATTCTAGGAACCGTAGGTGATGCCGGTAGAGGACCCATGATTCAGAGCCAAACAGGAGCGTGGGTATGACAACAGCTCTGTACACGCTGATCTTTGTGTGTTTGTTCAGGTGGTTGTTTTTCCAGACTCTTTTGTGTAGTCTTCCAAAGGCGTTATTTGCCTTGGCGAGTCTGTTGTCTATCTCGTTGTCGATCCTTGCATCAGATGAAATGGTGCAGCCGAGGTAGGTAAACTGGTTGACCGTTTTGAGTTCTGTGTGCCCGATGGAGATGTGGGGGGGCTGGTAGTCTTGGTGGGGAGCTAACTGATGGAGGATCTCAGTTTTCTTCAGGCTGACTTCCAGGCCAAACATTTTGGCAGTTTCTGCAAAACAGGACGTCAAGCGCTGGAGAGCTGGCTCTGAATGGGCAACTAAAGCGGCATCGTCTGCAAAGAGTAGTTCACAGACAAGTTTCTCTTGTGTCTTGGTGTGAGCTTGCAGGCGCCTCAGATTGAAGAGACTGCCATCTGTGCGGTGCCGGATGTAAACAGTGTCTTCATTGTTGAGGTCTTTCATGGCTTGTTTCAGCATCATGCTGAAGAAGATAGTAAAGAGGGTTGGTGCAAGGACGCAGCTTTGCTTCACACCGTTGTCAATGGAGAAGGGTTCGGAGAGCTCATTGCTGTATCTGACCCGACCTTGTTGGTTTTCGTGCAGTTGGATAACCATGTTGAGGAACTTGGGGGGGCATCTGAGGCGCTCTAGTATTTGCCAAATCTCTTAAGGCTTTGGTGAGGTCAACAAAGGTGATGTAGAGTCCTTTGTTTTGTTCTCTGCACTTTTCTTGGAGCTGTCTGAGGGCAAAGACCATGTCAGTAGTTCCTCTGTTTGCACGAAAGCCACACTGTGATTCTGGGAGGACATTTTCAGTGACACTAGGTATTAGTCTATTAAGGAGAATCCTAGCGAACATTTTGTCCCCACTGCCTACCTGATTAGAAATTAGACATATATAAACTGGACATATATAAATAAATTTTGATGGAATGCAACCCTTTGCAACACAAAATAAATTTTCAATCAGAATGGTCTGGCAATGATTAAGACACATCACACTGTTAAAAATAACTTAGTCTGATTATGTCAATTTTTTTTGTCATGTTTAATGGGTGATCAGTGCATAAGTGGCAATCACAAATCCTTCAAGTACTTGCCAAATCCATTGGCACAGTGCAACAAATGCCCTCTCATTTTTACTGTAATAGTGAACACTGAGCTTCATTAGTATCTCTATAATGAAATCTAGGCTAATAATAATCACAATGTATTAAACATCTCAAAAATATGGTTTACCAAAATCACTTTTGCCTTTGACGTACAACCAAATAGCAATAGCTTGAATAATAATGTTGTCTCATCCTGAAAGTCACATCTATCTCCTCAGATCAAACATTTTGTTCAACAAAACTAAGTCAAATTCACAGTACATTTTTATTAGTAGAGTATCATGGATTTTCATTAATACAGCTAACATAGATTTAATCATTATTTACAACCCATTGATTTTAGGTGAATAATATGGGAGATGGAGCATTTCTTTTTTTTTAAGCTAGGCTTCAATGTGCATTAAGCAAAATCAACATGGTATGTGCCCAGGAAATCATTTCTCAGATATTTGTTTGAGCATTTTTGAAGAAGTGACCAAAAGGATTAATAAGGACAAGGTGCTTGACAAGATCCCTTATAAGCAAGTCCAGAAGATTAAAACACATGAAATAAATGGTGGGAGGAGACAGAGGTTGGTAGCAGAGGGTTGTTTTTCAGATTAGAGGCCAATGAGCCATGGTGTGCAACAGCGATGGTTCCTGTGTCCTCTGGAGCTTGTCATATATATATTGGCGATTTGGATGAGAATCTATGTGGGATCATTAGTAAGGCTGCAGATGACTACCAAAGCTATAACACGAGAAAATATGATCAACTGGTTACTGTAGGTGGGAAAGGAATGGCCATTTGAATTTAACTCAGAAAACAATGAAGTGATGCATTTTGAGAAGTTAAACATGGCCAGGTCACAGGCAATGCAAGACTTGGCCCTAGGAATGCTGTAGAACTGAAAAGGCATCGCAGAAGCACTACATAGTTCTCAGAAAGTTTAGGGAGTCACCATGGAAAGAAAGTTCCCTGTTTCATTATTGTTATTTCCTTCATGCTTTCACAATTCACACTAGGATTACGCATGTGGGAAGGGAGAAGGGCTACTTTTCAGTAAATGACATTGCACATAGGTTGTCAAATGAGACTTAGTTACTCTCAATTACTGCTGTTATTGCTGAATTTTCCATACTAAACCTAGTTTTTCTATATTTTAACTATTGGTTAAATTAATTTTTAAAATCAATGATTGCATCAGGTGCATACACTGAGATCACGTTGGAATTTTAGAAATGCATTTATTCAATTCCTTCGATACAGATGGTGAATACAATTTTCTTCCAAGTTTTCATAAAACAATGCATCTTTTGAAATATTCTCATTTATTCATGCAAATAGTTGTCTTTAATTCAATAATACATCAACTCTTCTCCTCTTGTGGCTTGGATTTTGCAGGCATCTCTTGATAGTTTTAGGTATTGCACTTCAGGCAGTTACACAGTAAATTGTAAAGCCCTGGAGAATGCTGTCCACCAGAAAGACCTTGGGATGCAGATGCGCTATTCCCCGTAAGTCGACAAGGTGGTGAGAGCAGCATTTGGCACAGTTGCCCTCATTGGGTAGGGTATAGAGAACTAAAGTTGGAACCTCATGTTTCAGCTGCACAAGGACTTGGTGAGACCATACTTGCAGTTCTGGTCGCCCAGCTATAGGAAGAATGTCAATAAATTGGAAGGGTGCGGAGGAGATACACCAGGATAGGAGGGTTTCATTTATTGGAATCATCTGGGAATTTATTCCCATGATTGAAGGAGGTTAAGGGGTGTCCTTATAGAAGTTTATCAAATCAAGAGGAGGATGGATAAAGTGAATGCTCACAGCCTTTTACCCCAGAGTAGGTGATTGTAAAACTAGAGGGCATATGTGTAAGGTTAGAGGTGAAATACTTGAGAGGGATCGGAGAAGCAATGCTTAGACTCACATGATGGTCTATATCTAGAAGAGATTCCAGATGAAAGTGGAAGAGCAGGCAGAATTTTTACATTCAAAAAATATTTGGACAGATTTATGCATAGGAAGGGTTTAGAAAGATATGGACCACATTCAGGCAAATGGGACCACACCAGAACGCTAACTTGGGTCAGCTTGGACGAGTTAGCCCATGGACTTGTTTCATGCTTTTGACCATGACTCAATTAATTAGCTTGTCATCAAAATAGAATCCCACGAAAGAGATTGTAGCATATGCAAATACATTTATGGCAGTCTACTCAATATAGTAATGACCAGAGTTATGGTCAATGTGAAACAAATAAAACAGGGAAATAAGTATTTCCTTTTGTTTAAACTGAATCTAACAGTGCTGAGGATATAATTGACCATCAAACTGCAGGAAAATATCTATTCAATGTTTAAGTTAAGTGAAGAATATCTTGCCTCCAGTTTCACAATGCATTAACTGGTAGAAAAATATTCACATGCAAAGTCTAAATTGGTGCATTTATCAACAACCAAATGTTTTCTTCTCCCTCATTAATTTTCCATTTAATTGCATAAAAGTTACATTCAATTCTGTTCAATTATATTTCAATTTATCTGAAAATATCTGCCATTGGAACATTTATAAATTTTGACCATGTTATGAGGAGCCAATGAAATGCTACAAAGAAACAGCAGAAATCAACTGTAGCAAAATTGTGTACACAGCTTACTGCTCTGAAGATGCTTTTGTACAGAATGTTGATGCGTGGATTTTTTCTGTGTTTCATATTTTTTACAATATTCTGGTGCATTGTTTTTGATTGACCTAACCCACTGCATACAAAAAGGTTGGCCTGCAGCGTTATTATTTCTGATCTCCATTCATCACCTCACTCGGTCATTCCTCTGGGACATTTCAACAACATGAACATGACCATGCATGGCTTGAACAAGGAATAGCCTTTATTTCACACAAGACTGAATGCAATCCAGTTCAGGATTATATGCTGAGTTTACAGTCAACCTGCTGTTTTTTTTTCTCTCTTTTCAAAGCTTGGATTCTAAGAAGTCTGCTATGTATTTTTACCTATAACTTTGTAAGAGGTGATTTATGGCTTTCAACCAAACATTTTTCAATTAGTGATGTAATTACATCTTCTTACCGTGTATATTTTAAGTGACTGTGTTCATGTGTTCCATCGGTGAGAATGATTTAATTGGACTTATTTGAATACAATGCTATTTCATCCAAATTTATGGACATGACAAAAAAAATTGTTTCTTTTCAAAAGAATTATCTTTTGAATTAGTGTAGGTCACCAAACATTAACACACACATGCGAGTTAAATTAAGGGCCACACTACATTAAAGTCTTATGCACAGTGAATGCAAGATAAGAGCAATAATCAAAGATCATCTTTCAACATTGATTCGATGCCAGTTAAAACCTCTCTTAAACCTTTATTGAGGCCCATTCATTAATCAGACAGAAACCATCCTCCAAACTTCCTATATTATCACTCCTATAAGAGAATATCAACCCCCGACACGTTGGTCAGTGGGTGGTTTCTTCTGCCTGTTTATTCAGTCAAGCATGTTATTTGCTAATAAATATTTTGGGATGATTTACTCGGTTAGAGGACACTGTTCATTAATCTCACAGCCTGCAGGAAGGAACTATTTCCAAGCTTGGCAATCCTGATTTTGCTCCTTCTTGATGGTAGTGGGTCAAAGATACTGTGTGCTGGATGGAAGAGGTGCTCAGTAATTCTTTAAGCCCAATTTAAGCAACACTCCCATCAAGAGAGAAATGAGGATTCTTCTCAGCCACTTTGATGATGGAGTCCATACAGAGAATCTGTATTCTCTTTGCAGCTACCAAAGCATGCAATGATGCAGTCAGACAGGACACTCTCAATTTCTCCCTGGATTGCTGGAGCTGAGAGGCGGAACCTCATTGAAGGATGTGAAATGAAATAATGGTATTTCAGTCAGGACATTCTCCTGAAAGCCAGTTGTTACTGATACAGCTACAGCCCAAATAGAGGGCAACGGCAGCAGCTGTCAAGCTAACAGTTGTAATACTGCATCTGACTCTTTTTATGTGAAATAGAGTTCGTTGCAGCTATCTGGTCTTATTCAGGACTCTTCTTTCATATAAACCACATACATCAGCTGAAGATGATTGCAATATCCTCCAGTTTGTCATAAAGGCCCTGAATCTTTCTCTACAACAACAAAAAAAATACACATTTCATTTTCTCCAGTCAAAAGCAATCAGGCAGTATGAGCATGCAAGGATTTATCACGGAGCAAAGTCACCGAAGAGACACACTGCAAAAGCACTGGGTTACAACTCTGACATGTGCTGGCTATAAGAAATAAACAATTCCTTAAGAATTCACATAGAACCTCATGCACAGAAAAATCACATGGTTCAATGCCCAAATTCAAGGAAGCAGACATATTGTCCCATTTACCAGGGGGGTCCTTTGTGCCAGATGTACTTGATTCATCACCTCAAAATACTGGCCATCTGCTCAGGATTCCTGTGATACAATGCACACAGGAACATAATTATAATGGATGCTTTATTGCCATAGTACACGTAATAAACAGCCATTGATTTGCTGAAACAAGGCTTTGAACTGCTGTACCACACTGGGTAGGGTGGGAGGGTGGGGAGGGGGGGAAGCACCAAAGGACAGATGTCAAGCTTCATGACTAGCTGGTACTGTGACAGATTATAGATAGGTTTTTGGAAACTAATTTGGGGCAGTTTTTTAGTGTAGGTCAAATACAAACACTTGAAAACAGATCTTATTTAAAATACTGGAACACTGCTCATGCTAGACAGGCCAGCGCCAAGAGCCTTTTCAAAAGCTTTGGAGAGTGCCCAAGCGACTTCACTAATGGATTGTTGTTTACAAAAAAGCAACAGATGAAAGAACTCATCGGAGCTGCAGACTGTCTGGAGTGAAACTAAGAGGGTCATGTGGGTTTGCAAGCAGAGAGAGTAAAACAGGTTTTCTCTCAGAGAGAGAGAGAAAATTCAGTTCTAGAGTTTTACAGTCAGCACCAACAGGACAAGCTTGCAAGCTTGTGGAAAACCCCATTTAGAAGACAGGTTTTGACAGCTTATTTCAGCCTGGTCAAAGCCCTTGAGGGTCATGAAAGAGGAGAGGACTGGCTGCCTAATCTTTCACTTGAAAGAAGAGAAACAAAAAAGGAAATCTGTGGTGACCTGAAAGAAAGAAATTATCATTTGGAGAACCCTGAAGGAGGCAAGTTTCTTCGGCAAAACACTGAATGCCTGGTTACAAGGAATCAGTTTTGGGTGTCCAGCAAACAACAAATCTCTCTAAACCGACAAGAACCTTCCTGAGCAGTAACCATTTACCTTTCTAGCACCAAAGCCTGGTGACTTCATAAATGTTAAATTCTGTGCACAGGATAAGAATTGCCTGTAACCACTGAACTTGGAAGAATGAGAAGTGAGATTGGACTGTGAATCAAAGAACTTTTCTGAACTTATACATGCATTACATACATGTGTGCTTAGAATTAGAAGGGGGTTAAGTTAGGTTAGTTCAGTTAATATTATAAGTTAAAGTGTGATTCTGATTTCATGTTTAAAGATAATTAAAAGCAACTTTTGTTTAAGTAACCATTTGTCTTGGTGAATATCTATTGCTGCTGGGTTTATGGGTCCTCTGGGCTTGTAAGTAGATGCTTCACAATCTTGCAAAAAAATGGGCAACCATTGCCACTCTATGTGGCAAATAAGGGGAAGGGGCATGAGGGGAGGAAGGGTGGAGACAGGCTTTTACTGATCAGGTTCTCAATTCATCCACAATTCTAGATCTTTCCTTCTCTCACAAGCTTTCACAATGCCTTGATATTCAATGGCACTACCCTCATCAAATTCTCCACTTTCAGCCCACAGGGGATCACAATTGACTCAACCAACTGTGTAAATACTGAGGCTATAAGAACAGGTCAGAGGTAGAATAGCCAGCAATAAGCATGCAATGATGCAGCCAGAGAGGACACACTCGAACTACTGTGTGCAGCTCCAACAATAGGCCAGAGGCTCAAATCAATCCCTGAACAAACAACCCTCCTACCTCCAGTTATCAATGAAAACATTTGCATCTTCCAATACCAGCTCAGCACAACTGGAGTTCTCCCTTCAATCTCCAAAACACCATGTGATTGCACCTCCCAAACTTGCAACCTCCTCTACAGAATACCACCACCTGCAGGTTTTTCTTCACATCAAGAAGCACCCTGGCTAGTGAGTATACTGCTGTCTTCATCACTGGGTCTCTATCCCGGAATTCTCTGCACAGAATATGAAACCACCTTCAATAAACAGACTTCTGAAGTTCAAGAAGGCAGTTCCTCCCCACCTTCTGAAGTACAATGGCACTGGACAATAAATCCTAGCCAATATCCCATAAATAAAAACAATGCAAGTAAACCCCTCCACAAAGACCCAACAAGCCTGGGTTCAGAGTTCAGCAATAAGACACACCAGAACCTTTCAATCAGCATATCCTGGATTTTATAGATCTGTGCAAATCCTGATTTAACTCTGTAAATCAGGATTTACTTTGGAACTGTAGGCACAGTCAGCTCAGGTCAGCCAATTAAATCTCTTGCATCCAGATCCTCATTGCTTGATTCTCAGTACTAGCTTAAAGATGTATGTTAATATTGTCTTTCAAACATTCTGAAGGTCCTCCTGTCCCTTGGAGATAGAGTTAATTTTTCTGTTGTATGTCACCTCTAAGCACTGTTTGAAATCCTTCTTAGGGTCATAAAGCACATATGACCTATAGTCTTCTTTGCCTTAGTAATTCAACATTAGTTTTAAATGTTCTGAGTTGTGTTGCCACCATCTACTCAGGCAATGCATTCCAAATTCCAACCATGCTCTGGGTTAAAATAAAATCTTCCCTCAATCTCCTCTAAAACCTCTTCTCCAATCTCCTAAACCCACTTTCTCCAGCTTTTGCCCTCTGTAATAGGCAAAAGTTTTAAACTAATAATTAGATCCCCTCTCAGCATCCAAGGAACACATAGCCAGTCTCTTCATAAGTGACAACATCCTACTGAATCTCTTCATTCTCTGAAGTGCAATCATGTCCCTTCTATAGTGTCTCTATGACACTAAGGAGGATTTCAAACAGTGCTTAGAGAGGGTGACCAGAAATACAAACAATACTTCAGCAATGGACAAGTAAATGTTTTATAAAACTGTACATTAACATCCCTGCTCTTATATTCTACAATCAAACTAATGAAAGCTTGTATCCTGAAAACCAACCACCATTAGGATTTTTTTTTTAATTTTAATTTAGACATACAGCACAGTAACAGGCCATTTGCATCCCATTAATCTACACCCCCCCACCCCCTCCCGACCCTGGTACATTTTGAACAGTGGAAGGAAACCAGACCCCGGGAGAAAACATACGCAGATACAGGGAGAACATACAAACTCCTTACAGAGAGCACAGGATTCAAACCCCTTATTGTTGGCACTGTAAAGGTTTTGTGCTAACCGCTACATCAACTGTACTTAGCAATGGGATCGCTCAAGACTTCCCAAGGTCCTATTATTCATTGGGGGGTAAAGAAAATCTTCAGATGCTGGGTCTAGTGCAGAACAGAAAAGTGCTGGAGGAAGTGCCAGGTCATGCAGTATCTATAAAAAGGAAAAGGCAGGCAATGTTTTGGGCCAAAGCCCTTCTTCGTCATTACTTTCCACAGATGCTGTTTACATTTGCAGACTCCACTTGTGCATTACCATCATTACTCCTCCCAAAGTGCATCACCTCAAATTTATCAAGGTTATATTTCATCTACTATTGCTTTGCTCATGTTACTAACTAATCAATACCTTCCTGTAACCTAATCTTCATCATTATCAACAGCTCCACCAATTTTGCATTGCTTGCAGACTGGCTAATCATGCCTCCTTTACAGGGAGTCCTCGAGTTACCCAAGGATTCCGTCCCTGAGAAATGTTCTTTAAATTAATTTTTCCATAAGTCAGAAAGGAACAATTTCAATTTGGTCAATTACCATGAACATTTATTTATTACCTTTTCCCTGTATCATTACTATAGCACAGAATCAAAAGATCCCATATCCAATGGATAGTTTTGATGCCCTTAAAGAATCAATGGACCTTACATTGTTTGATAAAATATTTTACGCGCCAAGAAAAAAGATTTTCCTTGTCAGTTTCCAAAGCAAATCTCTTCAGTGACCTCCCATTGTGAACCAGGAGTTGCATTATAAAGTCAATGTACTTATTTGATTAGATTTGGTAGGTGTAAACAGTTCTTTGGAAGACTTTTGAATAAATTAGACGATATCCTTATTTCATACTTTCTGATAATATTTGCATTTCTAGAACTTACTTTCCAGTCTTGAAAAATGCTAAATATTTATGGTCACATTTACCTGCAGTCAGATATCATGTTAGGTCTTCATTAACCCCGGAACCCTGTGTGGATGTATGCAAGTCATTGATGTGTTTGATAAAAAGCAAGAGTGCCACAAACAATCTCTGTGCTAAATATCTGATTAACAACCCTCCATCATCCGCTTTTTCCTTTTGTTTCCAAGGCAATTTGGATCCATTTTTCCAATGTTCTGGATCTTGTGGCCTCTAAGCTTTTGGACCATTGGGCCTTGTAAAAGCTTTACTGAACACTCATTCAAAATTCCTGCACAACTTCTGCCATCTGCACCGACCATAATTGCCTAATTTTAAGCAGCTCAAGCTAAATGCTGAGTTGTCAAGGTCCTTTGTGGTAGACTGATCCAGATGGTACATATGCATCCAAACCTTGAAAGCCTCATGCCCGAAACATTGGTTCTGTATTTTTGTCATTGCTACATAAAGTACACTGTTTGACCTGCTGAGTTTCTCCAGCATTGTGTTTTTACTTCCACCATGGTTTTTGCAGACTTTCATGTTCTATTCACATTAATTAGTGTTTTGGATTTGGAATTGACTGGCCCAAAGAAGACTGAGGGTAATGGAGGACAGGCATTATTTGAGCTGGAACTCTGTCCTCTAGTGTTGGGACCTGTTGTCCATGATTCATATAACTGACCTGGATAAAACAGTAGGTGGGTGGGTTAGTCAGTTTGCAAATTATAATAAGATTGGTGGGGCTGTGGACAGTGTAGAGGGCTAACAAGAAATACAGCAGAATTAGATCAATTACAGATATGGGCAGAGAAATGGCAGATGGAGTTCAATCCAGGTAAGTGTGAGGTTTTGCACTTTGGAAGGTCAAATGGAAGGGGAACATAGAGAATTATAGCTAGGACTCTTAAAAGCATTTGATATGCAGTGGAGGTCTGAGGGTTCAGGTTGCTAGCTCAGAGAAAATGACATGGCAAGAAACAGGGTGGGACAGAAGCCATTTGGTAATATTTACCTTCATAGGGTAGGATATGGAACTTATATTTTAAAAAGTCATGTTGCAGCTATTTAAAACTGCCATACATGGAATTTTTTTTTTTTTGCAATTCTGTTTGCCCCATATGAAAGGATGTGAACGCTTTGGAAAGGGTACAGAAGAAATTTACCAGGATGTTGCCTGAATTGGAGAATATGAGCTATAAGCAAAGATTGGATGCACTCGATTTGTTCTCTCTGGAGCAGAGACGGAGGGGCAACCTGGCAAAGGTTTAGGAAATACTGAGAGACATTGATAGGATGAAAAATTAGTATCTTTCTCCCAGGCTATAAACACCCTGTATTAGAGGTCACACACTTAAGCTTAAAAGAGATGTGCGGGGCATTATTTACATATACACAGTGGCAGGTGCATGGAACAGGATGTCAGGAGTAATGGTGGAAGCAGACCCAATCATAGCTTTTAAGAGGCTTTCAAATGTGTACATGAATATGTAGGAAATAGGGAGATTTGTATGATGTGCAAGAAATAAAATTTTAGCTTGACTTGAGCATTATGGACCTGTTCCTGTGCTGTACTGTTCTAACAAACCAGAAGTGGCCACTGATAATACTGCCCAACGTAAACCAACTGTTGTTGTATCCAGCCCACTTAACACATGCTGAATACTAAAATTATTGAAGTAAACAGTGAAGTGCTGTCTCCACTGAAATCAACGGAGGCAGAATCAACTTTTGAGGGTTCCTGAAATTTGTAGCTCATGTGTCTGAAATTATTAAATTCAGTTTAGGTTTGTATTTCGTCAAATTAATCTCCACAACTTTCATTAATGAGAAAATACTTTTTGTGAAAATACTGTTAAAGTCACTGGCCCACTAAAATTGTGCATTTTGTGTCCAGTCTTGTATGTAATTGAGTTCTGTGATTGGGCTACCAACAAAATACTGATCTAGTAAATATTTATCTTTGATATTTCACTTCTAATGATCATACTCCAGAAGCTATTAAAAAGCTGTCAAATCACTAAATTAATAGTTTTTGAACTAAAATAAATTTCTCCAAATTTAGATATAAATTATTGAGGTTACTTATTCTTGCAAGGTTAACTTAACTCTAATCAATTGCTGTTGTCCTGAACTCAAAAGCTTTGTCAAATTTACTTTCAATTTCCATCCTCCCCTAACCTTTAAATGCTGCCTTCACTTACCTTGTTTATCACTGCATTTAGCACTTGCATTCATTTGGTCCTTTGCCAAAAACTCTTGAATTTGAAAATTGGTCAAAAGGAGTTCTGAGGAGTTTTATACACAGCAACCTACAATAATGCAGAACATGCGCTTCAAACGGAGACCACACTCAACTCAACTGTCAACAATTTCCTCCCCATTCCACTTTTGGAAAGGACCACTCCCTCTGGAACCCCTTTCTCCACTCGTCCTTTACTCCACAGATCACCCCCTTGGTACTTACTCCTGCTCCACTCATTTTACACCTACAGCTGTGTGGCTTGGTGGAGTAACAGCATATAGAAATTTGCTGACACACAGTAGTGTGTTGTTTAAAAAAAAGGAGCAATGAGTCAGCATATAGGAGGGAAATTGAAAATTCGATGGAATGGTGTACTATCAACAACCTCTCATTCAATGTCACCAAGACCAAGGAGCTCATTGTAGACTTTAGGAAAGGAAAACCTGTGATAATATGATCCAATGATCATTGGGAAATCTGAGATGGAGAAGGTAGTCAAATTTAAATTCCTAGGAATCACTAATTCAGATCCATCATACTGCCATTGTGAAGAAAAAAATGGAAAGCCTGCAAATGTAGTGGACACAGTGTAGTAAATCACAGGCGAAACTCTTCCCACCAATGAGAAAATCTACATGGAATGCTGCCGTCAAAGAATGGCAGCAATCATCAAGGATCCACACCATCCCAGGGCATGTTGTCCTCACTGCTGCTATCAGGAAAGAGGTACATGTGCCACAGGACTCTCACCACCAAATTCAGGAATAGTTGCAACCTTCAACCAGACTTCTAAACAATACTCGAAGACTCCATTTAAGGACCCTTACTTTGCTCATTATTTATAACTAAATGTTTATTTCTCTGTATTTGCAATGACAGTTCATTTACATTTAATGTTATTGTTTACATTTCTCCAAATGCATTTAAGTTACCAATAATTAGAAATTTTGCCTGGCCTACAGGTATAAGAATCCTAGGATTGTATGTCATGTCATGATTATACTCAGGCAATAAATTTGAGCTTTGACCACAAGAAATGATACTCTTTCAACTACACATCCTCCCTCACCACTATTCAGTACCCCAAACAGTCCTTCCAGGTGAAGTAATACTTCACTTGTGAATCTGCAGGGGTCATCTACAGCATCTGGTGCTCTTGTTGTGGCCTCCTTTGCAATGGAGAAACTGGGTGTAGACAGGGAGATCATTTTCTTGACTGCCTTCGCTCAGACCACTGCAAAAACAAGGGCCTCCTCATGGCTAATTCCATACAGCATTTTCACTCCAACATGTCGATCCATAGCCTCATACACTGCCAAACCAAGGCCGTCTGCAAATTGGAGGACTCCACCAAATATTCCATCAGGCAACCCTCCAACCAGATGGAATGTCTCCAGTTTCCATTAAACCCCTCCCTGAGTCTTTCTCTTTGCTTTTCCCTCATCTCCTTTCATTCACCTCCCTACCCAGCAAGCTACTCTACTCCTCATCACCTCTCAGATTTACTCTCTTTTGCTCTCCAACCTGTACTCCTCCCCTACCTCCTCTCCCCACCTTTATTTATTCAGGTGCCAGCTTGCTTTTCACTCGTACCTTGACAAAGGGCTCAGGCCCAAAACATTGATTGTCCTTTACTTCATAAAGATGGTGCACGACCTGCCATTTTTCCAGCATTTTTGTGCATTGCCCAAAAAAAATTGCAGTGTTTCCCAGACAGAACAACATTCATCCTTAAAGGAGTACTCACCATAGCAGCCATACAGCTGCAACAAACACTATGGCTACTGTAGAAATTAGATACAGCCAGGAAGAAAGAGAGAGCCCCATAGTTCAAATGGTATATTGGCATGCTGGTGCAGGAGATTCAGGTCTATATACTGCCAAAGGTGGATGGGAAAAGTGATTTGCCAGAGCTGCCACTGGAAGATTTTTTTTTAATCTTTTATTTTTCACACTATGAACCATACTGACCAAAATACACACAAACATTTCCCTCTTGAATATACACAGTGTCATTTTCTCCCCTTTTCCCCCTCCCTCCTTCACCCCCCCTCCCCACCCACTCAACATTCAACATAAGGCCTTCGATAAGGTACCACATGGAAGGTTACTTAGGAAGGTGCAGTCTTTAGGTATAAATTTTAAGATAGTCAAATGGATTGAACATTGGCTGAAAGGGAGAGGCCAGAGAGTGGTAGTGGATAATTGTCTGTCAGGTTGGAGGCCGGTGACCAGTGGTGTGCCTCAAGGATCTGTATTGGGCCCATTGTTGTTCGTTATATACATTAATGATCTAGATAATGGGGTGGTGAATTGGATTAGTAAATATGCAGACGATACTAAGATAGGTGGAATAGTGGATAATGAAGAAGGTTTTCAAGGATTGCAGAGGGATTTGGGCTGCTTAGAAAAGTGGGCTGAAAAATGGCAGATGGAATTTAATGCTGATAAGTGTGAGGTGCTTCATTTTGGTAAGAAGAATTAGAATAGGACATATGTGGTAAATGGGAGAGCATTGAGGAATACAGAAGAGCAGAAAGATTTAGGAGTAATGGTACATCGTTCCCTGAAGGTAGAAACTCACGTGAATAGGGTGGTGAAGAAGGCTTTTAGTATGCTGGCCTTTATCAATCATTGCATGGAATATAGGAGTTGGGAGGTGATGTTGAGATTGTATAAGACGTTGGTGCGGCCTAATTTGGACTTCTGTGTGCAGTTCTGGTCGCCTAATTATAGGAAGGATATAAACAGAGTGGAGAGAGTGCAGAGAAGGTTTACCAGAATGTTGCCTGGGTTTAAGCATCTGGAGTATGGGGAGAGATTGGACAGATTGGGTCTTTATTCTTTGGAGCGTAGAAGGTTGAGAGGGGATTTGATAGAAGTATTTAAGATTATGAAAGGGATAGACAGAATGGATGTGGATAGACTATTTCCGTTAAGAGGAGGAAAGATTAAAACAAGAGGACATGAGTTAAGAATTAAGGGGCAGAGGTTTAGAGGTAACATGAGGGGGAACTTCTTTACTCAGAGAGTGGTAGCTGTGTGGAATGATCTTCCGGGAGAAATAGTGGCGGCGGAGTCAATTGTATTATTTAAGAAAAGGTTGGACAGGTATATGGATGAGAAGAAGATGGAGGGTTATGGGCATTGTGCAGGGAGGTGGGACTAGAAAGGGGTGTTTGGTTCGGTGCGGACTAGAAGGGCCTAATGGCCTGTTTCCGTGCTATAATTGTTATGTTATGTTAAACCCATTAAACAATGTCATCATACAATGAAAATAAACAAGAAATTTGTGTCATCTACTTTTACATACTGGGTCAGTTAATTTCGTCTTCTTCTCCTTCTGTCATTTGACAGAAAATGGCAGGGAAGGAGTTTGTCAGGAGTGCCAATCCCTTAACCATGAAGGTCATTTTCTCCATCAACGTCCACCATCCTTACCCTAAACTGACATTCTACCCCACCTACCACCCACACTGATCTCAAACACTAAGAGAAGCATGACTGAGTCCATATCCTTTATTTCTACTTTAGGCAGAATAAGGAATGGTGGGGGGGGGGGGTGGTGGTGGCTAACCACATGGGAGCAATTTCCTCACATGTGTAATAGTTATTCCCAATTATCCCACACTCAATGAACAAAGGGAGGGAAAAATACCCAAACCAACTCCAATCCAAATACGATGTGCAATCTGCTAGGATTTCTCACCATTAACGAGTCATTATGTTTACCACATTTTATTTGATTTCATCAATGGTGGACAAATTATACCATGGGTCTAGCTGCATCTCCATGAATTTAATTCCACTGGAGCTTACATTTCTGTTTCTTCTTTACAAGGTATCAAGATAGCCCTTCTGTTCCCATCTCTCCAAAAAAACTGAGAAGTTGGAAAGGGGATGCCGAAGGAGGCACTGGAGAGAAGCAGAATGTGCAAGGGGATGGCTATAATCATGTAAACCAGAGTCCATTCATTAGTGTGATGCTGCCTTTACCTACCACAACCAACCGCTCCCAAGTCATCTTGTGTCATCAAATGAATCTACACAACTCAAACCTTCCAGTCACCCGCTGGTAGTTTACCACTCCTGCCCCATTCAGACTTTAGCTCTTTGATCCTCCTGTGTGAGGTTCCTTGGAAGCTTAAGGAACAGAATCTTTCCATTAAACAATTTCTCATCTGAAATTCCAAAGTGTAACCTCTAGTCTCTTTTTTTTTTAAAAAAACACACCAGGTGATCACTCCACTCCAAATTCTCTCCTCGATTCCTATTTTATTTATTTTCCTCACCACCATCCCATTTTTCCCTTGGGCCTTTATCCCTTCTGTCATATAGATGCCAGAAATCCAGACCACCGAAAATCCAGACTTCTCGAAAAATCACGGCTTTTTTGTGCCTGCATGCATACACAAGCGCCATGCAGAGTACTCCCCTTCTGAAACTCTGTTCCATCAATGTACATGGAATTTCATTTCAAAATCAAAGTTCAAAAGACAGAAATGAACAGATGTGTTCATGTGCAAGGAACCAAAGGCAAATGTACACATCTCAGACTGACTGCAAACTAAATCTGATGAAATCCTCATTATTAGAATCAGTCAAAAATCATTACCAAAATTAGACACCTCAGACTCCTTAATATCTTTGTAAGCATGAGATTTCTCAGTTTTCCTTCTCCTCCAATTTAAACAATGAGTTGAATCTTATGGAATAAACAGAGGGATCTCAGGGTCCAAATCTAAAGATTCCCTAAGGTTGCCGTGCACGTTGATGACAGTTAAGAAGGTCTTTGGTAAGCTAGACTTGATAAATTGGGGGATTGAGTTCAGGAATTGTGAGGTGATGTTGCAGCTCTATAAATCTCTGGTGTCCAGTTCTGGTCTCCTCATTACAAGAAAGATATTGAAGCTATGGAGAGGGTCCAGAGGATTGGGAAAATAGGTCTTATGAGTTTAGCAGAGCTAGGACTTTACTCTTTGGAGTGAAGAAGGATGAGAGGTGAGTTAATAGAGGACTACAGGATTACGAGAGGCATAGATTAGATAGAAAGTCAACACCATTTTCCAAGAGCAGGAGTAGCAAATGCCAGAGAACATCTGTACAAAGTGAAGGGAGGAAGGCTTAGGGGAGACTTCAGGTGAAAGTATATTTTAAACAGTTCTGGGTGCCTGAAATGCATTGCCAGGAGTGCTGGTGGAGGCTGAAACAATCAGGACATTGAAGAAACTCCTAGATAGGCACATGCATGAAAGTAAAATACAGAGTTATGAGGTAGGGAGGGTTTGTGTTTTTTTTGGTAGATACTTATGAGTTGCCAGAACATCATGGGTTGTAGGTCCTGTACTATGCAGTAGTCTTATATGTTAAGCTTCTTTGCCCCTTTTAGTTAGGCACTGAAAGGCCTACCAAAATGTATCAATATTTTATGCATCAGAATATCTCTTTATTAAGTCTTTTCAGCCTCAAATGAAAGATGGTGAACCATGAAAGACCAACAAGGAAAGGTGTGCAACGGCTAGACTGCGCAGATGTTTCTACATGCTGTTATTTATCACTTGCCCATTGCTTATTAGTTATGTTACTTACCAATGGCCACGATGTATGACTAGTTATACAGTAATGGTTACCAATTAATGGCTTATGTTACTTGCAATTTTCAATTACCATATGCAAAGAAAGACCTGAATAACATTCCTATCATCTCTTATATTAAAATCTTTGACATACAGCACAATAACAGGTTCTTTCAGCCAGAGTCTGTGCCACCCAAATACCCTAATTAACCTACAACCCTCATATATTTTTGAATTAATGATTTATTTATGATTTATTCTTTTCAATGGAAATCAGTCATCTCTTATTAACATAAAGTCCCTCCCTAGTAAAAACCATTTATTGTCAATTATTGTTTTGGAAATTAGAATTTGTTTTAATTTATTTCAAGCAACATTAAATATTAGTACAAGTCTAAAATGAAGAAATGTTCTTTGTCTGATCATTTTTAAAGCTCTGCAATTGAGACCATTTAACAACTGATCAGTGGAGATTAAAATTCTGTAATTTTCCTGGCCAACAGAGCACCTATAATTATCATTTAGTTTTAATTCTTATGCAGTAGTATCCACTTTTTTTTTTTTTTCGAATCACTATAACTTACTTCCCCAGCCATCGTTAATAGTCCTAACACAGATATACTGACCAATCAGAAACTGACTCATGGAGAAAACTCTCAGGTTAGTTCTAGATCAGGTTAATTAAGCAGATGATAGTTAATTGGCAGTAGGAAAATTCTATTCGCAAGCACCTTTATTCAAAGAACATCAGCATATGAATGCTAAAAGTGGATATTGCTCAGTGAATTCTAATAAATGCATGTTCAGATGTGATGAAAATTGCATTATTCTGCATGCACACATGGTCTTGTTGGAATGAAAGGCCAAGTGAGACCCATATGGATAGGCAAAAATGTCATCAAGAGTATGGTGGGCCAAAGAACACTTTTCTGTGCTGTACAACTCAATGACACTATGACTCATGCTTACATGGGGGAATACTTAACATCAACTACCATCTGATTCAGAGAGTAGTACCTAAACATCAGCAAACAGTTCTTAAGAATGGTCACTGATCTGAACTATTAGTTTTGCTTTTCTCTCTCCTCAGATGCAGCCTGACCTGATCAAATTTCTTGCACTTAAATGTTTTGATATCTGAACAAAGACACAGGAGTTGGAATTCAACTAAGTACACAAAATATTCATTTGTGTCCTGAATTCTGCCAGTGAAATTTGGTTCCTTAAATTGAAACTATCTATCAAGTAAATCAATCAAAGCTGAAGACACTTAGAGGGGAAAAATCTACAACGAACTCAGGCTTTATTGAAAAAGTTGAATGACCATCAAACTGCTTTGGTGAGCACCTTGGCTCTGTCTGCCACAATAGCCACCCATTTCAGTTCTCCGTCCCATTCCCTTGCTGACATCTCTATCCATAGTGGCATGTACTGCCAGACAGGGACCACCTGCAAATTGGAAGAGCAATACTTCATCTTTCGACTGGGCACCCTCCAACTGGATGGCATTAATATTGACTCCATTAACAACCCCCCCAATCCCTTCCCCTGTTGCCCTTCCTGTCGTTCTGTTTCTTCATTCCACCTCCTTTCACACAAACATGATAAATTCTTCCCTCGTCCTTTAGTAGATCAAATTAACACCTTTTGTTGGTCTGGATTCCTCCGCCATTATTTGAATTCTGAGACTTAATGAAATTTCCTGCTTCTGGCTTATTCTAATTATTCCTTGAAGAAGTGCTCAGGCCTGAAACATCACCAATACATCTTTATCTCCTATAGACACTGAAAAGACAGGCTGAGTTCCTCCAGCATTTTGTGTGTTTTTACTGAAGTTACATGTGATCTGTTTCTCTTCTGTGAGTTTTATTTGTCCTAATAATTGATGTATATGTGAATACACATCCAACTCCCTTGTTGGTTTTCGTGCAGCCGATGCGCTCTAGTATTTGCCAAAGCCAATGAGCTCTCTGAACCCTTCTCCATTAACAATGGCGTGAAGCAAGGCTGTGTTCTCGCACCAACCCTCTTTTCAATCTTCTTCAGCATGATGCTGAACCAAGCCATGAAAGACCTCAACAATGAAGACGCTGTTTACATCCGGTACCGCACAGATGGCAGTCTCTTCAATCTGAGGCGCCTGCAAGCTCACACCAAGACACAAGAGAAACTTGTCCGTGAACTACTCTTTGCAGATGATGCTGCTTTAGTTGCCCATTCAGAGCCAGTTCTTCAGCGCTTGACGTCCTGTTTTGCGGAAACTTCCAAAATGTTTGGCCTGGAAGTCAGCCTGAAGAAAACAGAGGTCCTCCATCAGCCAGCTCCCCACCATGATTACCAGCCCCCCCACATCTCCATCAGGCACACAAAACTCAAAACGGTCAACCAGTTTACCTATCTCGGCTGCACCATTTCATTGGATGCAAGGATCGACAACGAGATAGACAACAGACTCGCCAAGGCAAATAGCGCCTTTGGAAGACTACACAAAAGAGTCTGGAAAAACAACCAACTGAAAATCCTCACAAAGATAAGCGTATACAGAGCCGTTGTCATACCCACACTCCTGTTCGGCTCCGAATCATGGGCCCTCTACCGGCATCACCTACGACTCCTAGAACGCTTCCACCAGCGTTGTCTCCGCTCCATCCTCAACATTCATTGGAGCGCCTTCATTCCTAACATCGAAGTACTCGAGATGGCAGAGGTCGACAGCATCGAGTCCACGCTGCTGAAGATCCAGCTGCATTGGGTGGGTCACGTCTCCAGAATGGAGGACCATGTTATATGGCGAGCTCTCCACTGGCCACCGTGACAGAGGTGCACCAAAGAAGAGGTACAAGGACTGCCTAAAGAAATCTCTTAGTGCCTGCCACATTGACCACCGCCAGTGGGCTGATATCACCTCAAACCGTGCATCTTGGCGCCTCACAGTTCGGCGGGCAGCAACCTCCTTTGAAGAAGACCGCAGAGCCCACCTCACTGACAAAAGACAAAGGAGGAAAAACCCAACACCCAACCCCAACCAACCAATTTTCCCCTGCAACCGCTGCAACCGTGTCTGCCTGTCCCGCATCGGACTTGTCAGCCACAAACGAGCCTGCAGCTGACGTGGTCATTTACCCCCTCTATAAATCTTCGTCCGCGAAGCCAAGCCAAAGAAAGACATCCAACTTCCAAAACACTCTCTTCCCACTTCCAAAAACACTCTCTTCCCACTTCCAAAAACACTCTCTTCCCACTTCCAAAAACACTCTCTTCCCACTTCCAAAAACACTCTCTTCCCACTTCCAAAAACACTCTCTTCCCACTTGCAAAAACACTCTCTTCCCACTTCCAAAAACACTCTCTTCCAACTTCCAAAAACACTCTCTTCCAACTTCCAAAAACACTCTCTTCCAACTTCCAAAACACTCTCTTCCAACTTCCAAAAACACTCTCTTCCAACTTCCAAAAACACTCTCTTCCAACTTCCAAAAACACTCTCTTCCAACTTCCAAAAACACTCTCTTCCAACTTCTAAAAACACTATCTTCCAACTTCCAAAAACATTCTATTCCAGCTGGAATCATAGCCTTGCTTTCACTAATGACAGTGATAAATGAATTCAATGGCTCAGTAACAATAGCTCTAAGTGCATTCAAGTCCTCGCAAATACAATTGCCTATACTGGAATCACAGACATAATTTTATATACATATAAATTCACAAGATTTCTACAAGCAATTCTCTCTGCTTATCATTTTATAATACTCTATTGTAAAACTACACGTTGAACAGCTGTCTCGATTCCACATTTAAAATACATCTGTCAAAAGTTCATAAATTAATTTTATCTGTACAAATTAGATTTTTGCAGGGGTTGTGGCCATGTGAAGGACCTAGACAGACATGTTTTGGTTGAGCTCTCTGTGAAGAGTACTAAATAGATGGTTAAAAGTTGAAAATTAAGATCTTCTTCATCAAAAATGGATAAAGCTAGTACAAAGAAGCCAAGGTAGCTGAGAACAAAGATTGAAGATCCTATTCAACAGGGAACATCGGTTGAAATTCCAAAAGGGAGTGGTGCAAAAATGGCGACAGGACTGGCAGAACCAGGTAAAAATGAGGTGCCAGGTCAAGAATTGAGCATCATCCTGAAAAAAAATGGAGAATTTGAGAAATTGATTCACAAGTATTGAAATGGTGATGAAATATGATGGGAAAATATGACCAAAATAAGAGATTGTTGAAGACCTGATGGAGAGAATGGGTCAAAGAGAAATTGAATTGATGAAAACGCAAGAAAAACAAGGTTTTGTAGAAAAAAGTCTAAGAATGGGAGTCAGATGAATAAGGACTGCTTGACAAAATTGACCATATGGTGAACTTTAGTTGATAGAACAATGTCCAAATTATTGGACAAAAGGAAGGAATCGATAGAAGATTTTTTTCCAAAAATGGATCCCACAAATGTTGGGAGAAGACAAATTTAGAGGAAAACTGCATATCGAGAGAGCTCACCGAACACTCGGACCTGGAAGCATGGGTGACCAGAGACCAGAACCATTTCAGGTCTCTTTCAATCATTGCCTATTGTTCTAACTGTACAAGATCATTCCTATTGAAATAAAAAAGTACAAAGAATTGCACTGGAAAAGTTAACATGAGACTATAAACTGGGAGGATTTAGACCTGGATTTTAAGAAGTATTATCTATCTCCATAAGCAAGCTTTTTATTATCTTTCTTTGAAGAAAACCGTCCCCCTTCATGGATTTGAATGGGACTGAATTCAATAAAAGAGGAGACAATGAAGGACTTTATTTTATGTGGAATGCAAGTCAATAACAAAAAAAATGAGTAATTCTATATTAATACACGATTAGAATATGGCAAGAAATAAATGAATGTATCGGGGGAAAAAGCGAGTCTATCACGGAGGACACCATTATGTAAAAATGTACTACTGCCTATGATTGTGGGTAACAAAATATTGAATTCATGGTATGACCAAGGAATAAGATATGTTGATGATTGTTATATGGAAGGATCTCTTTTGTCTTTTGAACAGTTAAGAAATAAGTATGGAGTAGTTAATGGGACTTTCTCCTGCTTTCTCCAGTTAAGATCATTCTTAAGAGAAAGATGGGGACCAAATGTGGCCCCACCTGAAATTAGTGAGATGGAACGAACGATTTGGCTGGGGAACACATCTAAATTTATATCTAAGATGTACTTTGCTCTCCAAAATTAAAGTGCAAGGCCAGTGTAATGGATAAATATTTGGGAGAATTTTGGTAAGATTAGTGGGTTACATACATACACAGATTTTAAAACAGATCTTATTTGAAAGACTGAAGAATTCATATTCAATAACATGGGAGGATATCTGGAGAATGTGATGCACATTTCACAAGTAGGTGCTAATTGAACTGATGTCATAAAATGAATGGACTGGAGACAAACTGGCTACAAGTACCTTTCTGCAAAGTGCTCACAGAAAGGTCAATCCTGGGTTTTGTTTATCTAAGACAACATCTTGACTAAGGAGAAGAACTCCTGTTGTTTGCTGAAGAAGGTGGGAGTTTTGTTGCAAGTGAGTCACATGGGCTTTCTGGCAGTTCAGTTGGGGAGAGGGAGAGGGAGAGGGAGAGGGAGAGGGAGAGGGAGAGGGAGAGGGAGAGGGAGAGGGAGAGGGAGAACAAGCCCTCTCAGTTCATGTGAGTGACACTGAAAAGTCACAGCTGAACCAAGCCAGGAAGAGCTGGTTGGAAACAGAAAGGTCCAAAGCAGTGGATGGCTGAAAGTGCTATCTGTCTGATGTTCCTCTTGGAATAAGAGGAACAGAACTCTGTGGTGGTAGCCTGAATAAAGAGGTTACCATCTGGAAAACCCTGATGGGGCAAGTTTCATCAGTGAGACCTTGAGGTGACCAATGGTGGTACCTCAGTTGTGGAAATCCTGGAACAACAAATCTCTCTGTGCAAACCTTCGTGAGAGGTAAACATTTACCTTTCGAGCACCAAAGCCTGGTGAACTTTATGCATGTTAAATTCTCTGCACACTATAAGAATTGCCTGCATCCAGAGAACTTGGAAGAAGGAGAAGTGAGAATGAACTGTGAACCAAAGAACTTTACTTAAATTTACACACACACACATTACATATTACATTCTTCTTTGGCTTGGCTTCGCGGACGAAGATTTATGGAGGGGGTAAAAAAGTCCACGTCAGCTGCAGGCTCGTTTGTGGCTGACCAGTCCGATGCGGGACAGGCAGACACGATTGCAGCGGTTGCAAGGGAAAATTGGTTGGTTGGGGTTGGGTTTTTCCTCCTTTGCCTTTTGTCAGTGAGGTGGGCTCTGCGGTCTTCTTCAAAGGAGGCTGCTGCCCGCCAAACTGTGAGGCACCAAGATGCACGGTTTGAGGCGTTATCAGCCCACTGGCGGTGGTCAATGTGGCAGGCACCAAGAGATTTCTTTAGGCAGTCCTTGTACCTTTTCTTTGGTGCACCTCTGTCACGGTGGCCAGTGGAGAGCTCGCCATATAATACGATCTTGGGAAGGCGATGGTCCTCCATTCTGGAGACGTGACCCATCCAGCGCAGCTGGATCTTCAGCAGCGTGGACTCGATGCTGTCGACCTCTGCCATCTCGAGTACCTCGACGTTAGGGGTGTGAGCGCTCCAATGGATGTTGAGGATGGAGCGGAGAAGGGGGTTAATTCAGGTTAGTTAAGTATAGAGATAAGTTAATGTTTGATTCAATTTTCATGTTTAAAATTGATTAAAAATAACTTTTATTTTAAAAACCACTTGTCGTGATGAATGTCTATTGCTGCAGGGTTTTGGGTTCGTAACACCAGGCTTACAGAAATCAAGAGAGAGATGGGAGTCGTAATAATGGAAAAGTGCTGGTCAGACTAGTATTTGGATGGTAATGACATCAATTATAAATGCAAGATGTAGATTATTACAATAATTATAATTAGATCTACACCAATTATACCTCACACCACAGAAATTACTTAAATCAAAATCTACAATATCGGAGATGTGTTTTAGATGTGGAATAGAAATAAGAACGTTTGTTCATGTTACGTGGTCATGTGTGAAGGTGAGACCTTTTTGGAAGGATAGCAGGGGTGGTCTTCGCGGACAATGCTGGATCTTTACCTTTTGGGCAACATATTGAAGTAATAAGCTAACTAAATTTCAAATTTCATTTGTTATAATAGCCTTAGCTTTGGCTAAGGAATGTATTGCCATTACTTGAAAGTCTGACTCCCCTCTATAGATAGCATTCCTATGGGGTGGGTGGGGGGGGGGGGAAATCACATACAATCTAAAGAACATGATTCATTTATAAAATATGGCAGCCATATTTGAATTATATAGGGGTTAAATATAAAATTAACTATCATAAAAATATAAGTTACCACCCCAATGAAGATTTACTTTTTTTAAAACCAATTGTAAGCCCTGATGGTGTACTAATTTATACTGTGAGGGGGAAAGGGAAAGGGTTGTTGTGTTTTGTTTTGTAAGAATAAATGTTATATACATACATATTTATATTTTTTGAAATTGGAAAATTTTGATAGTAAAACAAAAACAAAAAAACAAAAATAAAATATTCAAAAAATTAGATTTTTGCAGCATAAATTCCAAAATACAGTGAAAAGGAGGATAAATTTTCAGTCAAACATTGAGACATTATTTGTGTTCTCAAAGTAAGGATTGTCTAACATTGTTACATCACCCAGTCCAGAGGACAGCTTGGTATTTCTTTCCTGGGCCGACTTTTAATCAGAATATGATAAATTTCAACAAGGTTGATGTTTTCTGCTGTCATGTACAATTAAATAAGACATGGATTTTGCAACATGATGCGGAAACATTGAAAATCTTCCTTCTTGCATGCTCTTGAAAGTTAAGGAACTAAATGTTCTGATTCATCTGGTAAAGAAAATGTATCCTTTCATTCCATTTTGGTTGATCGACTTGTTATCAAATTAGTTGGTTTCTCATCAGTTCTTGATCTATATCTTAAAAAAATTCACCATAAAGGTTCATGAGAGAATCAAATTGCTCCATGATTCATTGCCATCATGCAAATGGTTTTCAAATGTTGACTGCAAACTTTCAATTCTATTTTTCTTTACCTGTTTTTAAACATGACAATATCATGTAGCATTAGTTTTTGCAATGTACTGATATTAACTTAAATTAAGAAAAATTGCATAATTGTCCAAACAATACATGTTAGCCTTGAGAAATCACCAAAAGATTATGACCGTTGACATTCCAGGCGAGCACTCAATGCCCTGAGATATTGGCTGAATTTTAACAACCTAACTGGAAGAGGGTACTCATTGCACACTGGAAGCACATAAATATTTACATTCTTAAGCCGCTGCATAAACATATTATTTTCGACTTTGCCGATAATTAGGGTGCGCAACTATGAAAATGTGAATGATTCAACATCAAGGCATTACAATCACGACATGTGATGAATTTCAAAGTTGGCTGACAGCAACAGCACTGGCTCCTGTCTTAATTATATACTGGGGCCTGCAAGGGCAGAAGCGAGATCATATCCATCAGATGTGGGAGAAATCATCCTCCAGCAACATGAGGATATAATTGGAGATTATGCAGAATTAACAGCTAGATCATATCACTCTCATGGAAACTGTGCTAAATATGATTTAATAGAGCATAAATCATGCGACAGAGTGCAGAAATAATTCTTTTACCCCACTAAGTATGCAATGACCATTAGGAATCCATTTACATAACCTTATCCTAATGCCATTTTAATCTCACATTCCCATTAATTCCCTCCAGATTCTATCACTCACCCACACACTAGAGGCAATTTACAGTAGCCAATTAACCTGCCCACCCACACATCTCTTCGACGTGGACAGAAACCAGAGTATTCAGATAAAACCATTGTGGTCACCGCAACAGCTTGCACAATTCACACAGGTCAGAATTGATCCCAGCTCATTGCAAATATAAGGCGTAGCTCTACAAAATACACCACTCTGCCATCCTAATAAGCACTGCAGATCAGGAAATTAGTACAATGGAAAAATTCAACACGTCCTGAGGTGCGTATTTCTCCAACCTGCAATCTACTGCCTTCAGCATTTACTGACCATAATCAACTCTTCTTAGAGGTAAACTTTGTGTCCTTCCTTCCTTCCTCCTCACCTTCCCACAACTGTCCACGCATTCCTCTCAACATCACAATAAATGAATATTTTTTCCATCCATCAATGCAGTCCTGATCACTCAGAAATCCCCCCCTTTCCTTCTCCGTAGAAAACAGGATAGAACAACAGACAAATAGTAAATAAAGAGGAGGGTGGGATCCTCCAGTCATTGATCAGTTAACACGTACAGAGGAGCAGGCTCTATTGCTACGATGATCAGAGACACAGGGAAGGGACCTTTGTGTCTAATGGGTAACAATGATCAGCCACATTGACTGCAACACATATGTTGTCATTAAGCCAAAACCAGAATGAACAATTCCTCAATTTCTTATCTTCACACTTGTGATTCATCTTTAATCTCCCACCGGCCTTTCAACCATCCTGCAACATCTTTTAATCTCCCACCGACCTTTCAAACATCCTGCAACATCTTTTAATCTCCCACCGACCTTTCAACCATCCTGCAACATCTTTTAATCTCCCACCGACCTTTCAACAATCCTGCAACATCTTTAATCTCCCACCGGCCTTTGAACCATCCTGCAACATCTTTTAATCTCCCACCGACCTTTCAACCATCCTGCAACATCTTTTAATCTCCCACCGACCTTTCAACAATCCTGCAACATCTTTAATCTCCCACCGGCCTTTGAACCATCCTGCAACATCTTTAATCTCCCACCAGCCTTTCAACCATCTTGCAACATGTTTAATCTCCCACCGGCCTTTCAACCATCCTGCAACATGTGCAGCAAGTTAACAAGGACATTCTCGACAAAGGGCTCAGGCCTAAAATGTTGGTTGCTTTTTACTTCCTGCATGACCTGCTGAATTTCTCCAGGTCAAAGAGACAATTCACACTTTAGCACGTTCCACCACTGAACCAGTTCACTGGATCTCACACTTAACGTCCAGTAAAGCAGAGAAGTGGTTTCACATGGTGACTCACGAGCAAGAGAAGGTAGGGACAGTTGTGGGAAGTTCACATCACAGAGCAAAAGGCTATTCAATCTCTCCTCAGCTGAATGTAGATGCAGCAGCTCAAGAAATGGATGAAATTGGGACATCTGAACCAGCAACAAAGAATGTTGACAGCAGCACAGAAAGGAAGGCAGTCCCCAACTTATTGCCACGACATCACAGATATGGTAATGTTTTATGGAGCAGCACACAAGGTAATCAACAATCTGATTGCAGGTCTTTACCAAGGAGTCTAACATCAGTTGCGAATTGGGCACTTGGTCTTAAAAACAGGATGCATAGTATGGTTTTTGTTTCAGTGCTGACTGATTCAGTTGTGATTTTATCTGGATCCAGAAAAAACATCACAAACCCTACAACAATGAGCTTTCCAAGTCGTCCCAGCTGGGAGCACACACATTTCCTCTTACGTTACAGTTCTTCCTTTCTTTGTCCATCCTCCAAAGAGGCTGTACTCTACTTGCGTCTCCAATGTGTGGACATTCACTACTGTACACTGTGCAGGTTACCGTCTTTTCAGAGATCCTTCCATGCCAAAATTGATAGACTCTTGTGCCCAGACAAATCTGAGTGGAAGGTGATGGATGAATGCTTCTTAAAATGTCATGTATATTTACAGCTGGAGATCCAACTTTTCACTGTGCATGCTTATCTTTGACTTCATATGGGACAAGATCTCTGATAGACCAGGGAAATGGTGCTTTCTCCCTGATCTGACTTCAAGCCACTCAAGCTTAATGAATCACCACATCCAGATGCTGCTTTGAGCTTATAACCAGCGTGAAAACTTTCAGTATCTTAGCCTGCAGCTCCAGCTGATTGAATATCTTCATCTTCTCACTCACTGTATATCTGCTACTGCCTGATCAGGTAATAATTCTTGAGGAAGGGTACAGAGTAGGGTAAAAGACAGGTTCACTCTGTAATGTGTTTTACTGCTGTGCTATGTATCGGTCAACCAGATGAACTGCTTGCAAAACAAACTTTCTCACAGTCCCTCAAAACTTGAAAGGGATCAAATATTAGGTTGTGAAGGTTTCTTTATGATGGGATGGAAATGGGTGGAGAGGGGTTGACAAAAAGTGAGAGGTAAAGAAAAAGGATTGGATAAAAAGTTGCATAATCTACTGACCAGACTTTGCGACTGCTATCCCCCTTCAAGCCTTAATTTTACGCTATCTTATCAAGTAAAACAAAGAGAAGCATAGAGGGTTCTGCTCTCCTCTTCCAGATGTTCCACAAAGCATCTAAACCCACATCAGGAAATCCAGCAGACATTCCCTCCTATCTTCCATCCTTTTCTACCTATTCCAATAAATGCTAAAGCCATTTGAAATAACTTTCATCTCTGATAACGGTTACCTATGCAAGCTCCAAACCATCCTGACTATGAAATGGATCACCCGTTATTATTATTACATATAAATGCTTAAACTCTCTCTCCAAAGTGCTTACAGCAGAAATTCATTTCTATGAAGCTCGCATAATTAGAGTCATAAAGCATTTTACAACCTCCACAAAACATCACAGAATAGTAGACTAATCAGAAAATCCCCTAGAATTAAACAAAATATAAATGTTTCAACAGACGCAAGCCACAAAATATTCCTAAAACAAAGATAAAATAATGGACTCACACAAGAGACTATACATGATGGTATCTGGGCCTGAAGAAGGGTTCCCACCCAAATATCGACAATTCCTTTTCTCTCTGATGCTGCTTGACCCGTCGAGTTCCACCAGTAGATTGTGTTGATGCAAAAAATAACAACACTTCATAATTTCATAACATATACATATATTTTTACTCTTGGAACTATCAGTTCAACATATCTCTCTTGACTTCCACTGTGTTCGTAAGCTTCCTTTTAGGGTGCACCACCCTCTCTCAGACAATTATGTGCTCTGCTGTCTTTTCTTTATATCCATTGGCATATGTTGTGGTCATTCCAACTCCCCATGCTGCAATGGGATTCAACCTATTGGAGTCACTCACTACCCACTCTATCTTGATTTCAAGGGATGGTGGTACCTGTATGCATAATTAGCTGTGGACAGAGGTAGAAAGTTGTCGGAAACAGAATTTTTAGTGACTTGAGATCAGTTACAATGAGTTTATCATGAAGTTAAAATAATTTAGATTTACAGTATTATGAGAGGCGATTGGTACGAATCCAGAGGACCCCAAAACCCAGCAGCAATAGATATGCACCATGACAAAGGGTTACTTAAACAAAAGTTGCTTTTAATTATCTTTGAACATGAAAGTAAACTCAAACTTTAACTTCTCTCTATTGACTCACTTAACCCCCTTCTAATTCTAAGTGCACATGTGTGTGCGTGTAAGTTCAGCTAATTCTTTGGTTCACAGTCCAATCTCAGTGGTTGTAGGCAAGGCTTATACTGTGCACAGAAGTGAGAGAGAGAGAGAGAGAGAGAGAGAGAGAGAGAGAGAGAGAGAGAGTTTTTCTTGTTCCAGGACATCCACAATTGATTCCTTTTTAATCTGTCACTCCAGTGTATTGCTGACAAAACTTGCCCCCTCAGGGTTCTCCAGGTGATAACCTCTTTCTTTCAGGTCACCACAGAATTTCTTTTAGTTTCTCTTATTCCAAGGGAAACACCGGACAGCCGGTCCTCTCCATTGACCAGGGCGTCTTCCAAAGCTTGCCAGCTTGTCCCTCTGGACTCGATGTCTGTGTCTCTCCTCTCTCTCACTCCCTCCAATTCTGAGAGCAAAGCCTATTTTTTTTTCTCCTCTCTGCCTGCAAAGATCACATGACCTTCCAGACAGTCAATTGTTTTTCCAGACAGCGCTGCCACTGCATGTCCTTACATTTGTTGCCTTCTGCAAACACTCCGTTATTGAAGTCTCTGAGCACTCTTGCAAAAGCTCCTGAAAAAATTCTGTGTTTTAAAGTGTTTGTGTGTGACCAGCTCTAACAAACCTTTCCCAATTTATCTCCCAAACACCTCTATATACTCTGTCACACTATTCAGTCCAGTTGCTACATGCCAATGTTTATGCTTCATTTGAGCTGTTTATAATTAGAACTACTTTCAGTGAATTAATTTGCTGTGTTGTGGGAAAAGAATATGATGCAGGATTAAATGCAGGCCTCTAAACAGCAGCACCATCAAAATGGACTGAATGGCCAACTTCTATACTGATCAATTCAATGATTACCTTACAATAGCTTTTGAGGATTTAGATTATTATAAACTACTCAAGATTCATTAATACAGCTGGTGTTATCATTTGTAACCTTTGTGACTTGAACACCCATGCCACTTTTGTTTATTAAAAAATCACTCTAATGCTTTTTAGTGTGTGTTATAAAATATAGCAAGCCTTGAAAATGGATATAGAATGATCCATAAAATTGTCCAGTTAAAGTAATTTGAATAACAGGAACTTATAAAGATGATTGAATAGGATTCAAATGGATTGAAATGGATTCCACAAAGCAGTATTTTGATCATGTAGTCTATATCTATTCATGCACACTGTAATTTATTTTCATCTATTCAGTACACATAACATTTTTATAGAATCTATCTTCATATAGTTTGCAGAGGTTTGATATGACACCAGAAACCCTGGTACAGATGTGTGCTAGAACGTGTGCTGACCAGATGCATCATGTCTGGGGACTCCAAACCCCTGAGTGTAAAGTTGTCCAAAAAGTAGTGGACACAGCCCAGGACATCACAGGAAAAACCCTCCTCACTATCGAGAACACCTACAGGGAACACTGTCGTCGGAGAGCAGCAGCAATCCATCAAGAATCTACACCACCCAGCACACGCTCTTTTTTTCTCACTGCTGCCATTAGGAAAGAGGTATAGGTGCCACAAGACTCGCACCACCAGGTTCAGGAACAGCTGCCACCCCTCCACTATCAGACTCCTCAACAACAAATCTTATCAGGGATTCATTTAAAGACTTACTTTTGCAATTTATTGATTTTTTTTATTCTCTCTGTATTGCACAGTCCATTTGTTTATATTCATTATATGTTTACAGTTCTTATACGGTGTGTAGTTTTTTTGCACAGCCAATAAGTGGTAATTCTGCCTCATCTCACATTGTATGTGATGTCATGTATGTACTCTGACAATAAATCTGAAAGCTCAAATATTAACTGCAATAAAAGAGCATAGTTGCAAAGTAGTAACTTTGAGATTGTAATGTATTAGATGATGGTTTCAGAAATCATGTGGTAATATCCCAAATGAAACTTGAAATAGCAATGCAAACATGTGATACTATTTGTTGACATATTTCATCTAGGAATTTCAATATGTGGCTGTTTTTCTTAACTACTAGATGTTAATTCGTAATATGGAAGCAAAAAATCCCTTTAAAAATGAAAAATGAAGTTTAATTCTTCTGAATGAAGGTAAATTTTTGAGTCAGGAATAAATCAAATGACAGCTATCCAAGAGAATAGAGAAGAACTGCTGCAATGTTATTGATAACCTCTTTTGGATGGGGCTTCCAACAAAGCCTTTCACATGGGTATAACACTTTCTTGGAAATCCAAAGTATGACAGTGAAAACACAAGAGGCAAAGTAGATTCATTTTGTAGCTCAGCTGTGAATGGGGGTGGCTCTAATATATATATATATACAAACTCCAAGGTACTTTGAAATTTTCAACTGGGTAATTACAATCTTCAAACATGAAATTACTGATTATAAACACAATTAACAAACAGTACAGTACAAATTCATTTAAAATTCCCACAACAAAGTGCAAAATTTTTGTGTCTTTTCCAGGAAAATCAGTTGGTAAAGATGTATTCATCAATTCACTGATTCTCTTAATTATGGTGAAAGCTGTATAAGTCTACCCCTTGTGGTTCTTCACTAGAACATTGACAGTAACTAAGATTTCCATGCATGGTAGAACTCGGTTTCATTTCTTAATCATTAATGCTGATAGTCTCACCTTAATTACAACCATAAAATCTGAGCCATTCATCCTCTACTTCATGTGTGATAGTTCAAAAACTATCAACGCTCAAGTAAGAGTGCAGATAAGATTTTGGGATGATTTAGAAGATTTTCAAGGATGTTGCTGGATGTTCAGGACTTGAGTTAAAGGGAAACATTAAACAGGTTAGGACTTTATTCCTTGGAGCGAAGAAGAATGAGGGGAGTTTTGATGAAGGTTTGCAGGATTATGAGAGGTATAGACAATGGATGCGAGTAGGCTTTTTCCACTTAGATTGGGGGAGATAAATATGAGAGGTCATAGTTTTAAGATGAAGGGGGAAGATTTAGGGGGAACATAAGGGGAAAGTTCTTCACTCAGAGAGTGGTGGAAGTGTAAAATGGGTTACCATTTGATGTGGTGAATGTGGGCTCGATCTTGAGTTTTAAAAATAATTTGGATAGATACATGGATAGGAGAGGTCTGGAGAGTTACGGAATGGGAGCAGGTCAATGGGACTAGCAGAATAATGGTTGGCACTGACTAGAGGGACCAAATGGCATGTTTTCTGTGCTGTAGCGTACTATGGTTTGAAGTAGAAGTGAAGCAAATAAAACCAGAAAACCCAAATATTTATCAACATTATTTTACTAATTGCAAGCCTTTATACCTGCCTAATGCAACATTACAACCTCTAATCTTTAAAACAAAGGTTGCATTTGATGACCATCTGCTGATGGAAAAAGAAAATCAATATTGCACTTAAAGAAGCTAATTAAAAACACGAGGACAGCAAAGTTAGAGTAGCAGTTAGCAGAACACTATTACAGCACGAGTGACCCAGGTTCAAATCTGGCACGCAACGTTCTCCCCATGTCTGCATGGGTTTCCTCTGGGTGCTCCAGTTTCCTCCTACTTTCCAAAAATATATGATGGGTGGGGCAGGAGGAGGCATGGGCTTGCAAGCCCGAAGGGCCTGTTACTGTGCTGTATGTCTAAAAAATTAATTTAAGATTGGTATAGCATTCCAAGAGTCACAACTTACCTATGATGGCAGGAATTCACTCAGAATCTACCATAAACTATATGGTAAATGGGAAGAAAATAAAGCCCATACAATTCGGTTCCAAAAGTCCAGAATTTGAAGCATATTTTGCCACTGAACATCTAGCCAAAGAATAAAGTTAAACATAAAAATAAAAGCAACATTTTAAAAGTAGCTTCAAAGTTAAAAGGTGGCAATTGTAAATCCTGGCAAAGAGAGGCCTTAAAAATATTCAATGTATTTGAACCAAAAAACTCTGATCTGACCACTTTAAATTAGTCACTAAACAATATCATTTTTCATCATGTATCAAAGTTCAGCAAAACAAGTAAATATTTTATGTAAAATTACAATCAATCATTTTACTAATTATCCCCAGATTAAATTCAACATTCAAACAAATACATCTTGATTTTACCAGCATTATAACTTAGTTTATGATAGTTTACTTTAGGTCTGATTAGAGTCTTAGAACATGTCAATTCTCTTACAACAATCAACCATCCCCTTAATAACCACTGCATGCACACAATGAACACTACTGCTCATTTTACAGAAAAAAAACTAGGTATCTGAGCAGTAAAATATGAAAGGAAATTATATCTTAATTTGTTTGTTCTTCTCTTACTTTATCCTCTCTATACACATTGAAAGAATTTGGTGGAGGCCATGTTTCATTTGGCTTCAGTGCAGCAGAATGATTATTAAAGGCTTTGGTTGTTTTATCTGTGATTAATCTGATTTGTCAGGACTCTAGTATAATTAATCCCCTAGGATTATTCTTGCATAATGAAGATTAATCCCCATCATAGAGAAATCTTATTTCAACCTGCTGCCGCTGCTGTAAATATGATGAAGCAACTCCTTGAACTTCCCAGGATGAATATGTAATATTTTCAGATATTTACATTTCAATATATTTCAAGAAAATACATTATACAAATCATGAACAAAAAAAATTAGTCAAGTGAGAAATATAAATCATCAATAATTTATATTATAAAATTATTTAAATATAAATTATACTTGTATATCATGTCCAGAAGAGCTATCAACTCCTGGTCAACATAAAAAACACAAGACTCATTTTCCTGAAAAATTCAGATAAAGAATCTAAAAAGTCAGAGATATTTGAAAAGTCAAATAATAACCGACATTTCAAGAAGATAAAAACAATGTTTGTGAACGTACAGGCTTGAATTTCAAGTGAATCTATCTCACTGCACTTCCAAACTTCTGAAATAAATCATAGTTGCTCTCATTGAGATAGGGACAAGGAACAGAAATTAAACTAATCCACTGAAGTGTTTTCTATTCTTAGATATTATAATTTCAATGTTAAAGCTGTGATCTCATTTATTTAAAGTAAGATTAAGCACAGATTAAACAATGCATTAGGGAAGCAATTAATATTTTTAATTTAAAAAAATTCCTTAATGAAATTGTAAACCCTTTAACCAAATTTCACTGACTGTATCTGAATTTTAATGTACTGATTTGCATACTGTATTGCTCAGCTTCATCCATTTAACACATGGATTCATAATTAAATGATAAATAACAGCCCCTCTCATAAGACTCAAATTTTTTTTAAATGAATCAATATCCATCCATAAGAAGGGGGAAATTGTGATACACCCTATTGTTTAATTTTGAGAATGCATCTCATTATCTCAATGCACAGCCCATAATTACAACAATTCTTGCCACTGATCAAATGCTGAAAATTAAAAACAGGATTTATCCCATTCATTTCCTAGGTGCTAAACAGGCAAGAGAGTGTTTGCGGTGCACCTGTTTATTTTCCAATGGAATTAAACCATTTACCATATTGGATAGATGTCCTTCTTGATGCTACATTGTGTGTTTGGGAAAAGAATCGCCAAAACCTATTGCATGATTTGATTGTACATGAGCACAGCATGTACCAAGTCTGCTGTGATTATCCAAATCAAGCAATTTATATAGCCAAACAATTTGACCCTTTAAAGTACATCACAACTCTTTTTAACTGATATTAAGATGAAGAACTTCTGCACCTCCCTGCTCCACATTAAGTCTATGGAGTAATTCCTCAATACTCTTCCAATCATTTGTCTCACAATCAACTTCAGCAACATACAATGGGGTCTCCTTCTTGCCATACTTCAGGAGGTGTAAATGCTACCAGCGTTTAACACTTTGCAAGCCTGATCACCTGACTGTACTTCTACTCTCGGCGTACAAACAGAAACTGAGGACCACACCACCAGTAGTGAAGATGGCAGAAGTATGGTCAAGGGAGGTAGAGGAGGATCTCCAGGATTGCTTTGAATTGGTGGACTGGCCATATCCAAGAACTCATCCTTAGACTTGAATAAATATGTAACATGTGTCACCAACTTCATCAAGACCTGTGTTGATGAGTGTGTACCTACACGTATATACCGCATGTTCCCCAACCAGAAGCCTTGGACGAATCAGAGGATTCGCAACATGCTGACTGCAAGTTGGGGATCTATATCTTCACAAGAAATCCAGGTACAACCTGCAAAAGGTTATCTCTGAAATAAAGTAGCAACTTCAGAGGAAGCTAGAGACAGATATACGTCATCTATGGGAAGGAGCACAGGCCATTACAGCCTACAAAGCGAGGGTGAACTGAACATTATAGATGGCTGTAATGAGCTGAACATGTTCTATGCCCGTTTTGAGAAGGCTAACCCAACAGTGTTTACTAGAATCCCTGCAAAGGCTAAGGATCTTGTGATATCTGTCTCTGAGACTGTCAGAACATGATTCAAGAGGGTGAACCTTCGTCAGGCATCAGGTCCTGATGAAGTACCTGGCAGGGTACTGAAAATATGTACAAACTAATGAGCCAGAGTGTTCACGGACATTTTCAATCTCTCATTGCTGCAGTCAGAGGTTCCCACCTACTTCAAAAGGGCATCAATCATCCTGGTGCCCAATAAGAGCAGTGCGAGCTGCCTCAACAACTATCACCCAGTAGCACTAACATCTACTGCGATAAAATGCTTTGAGAGTTTGGTCGTGGCCAGAATGAATACGTACCTAAGCAAAGGTCTGGACTCCCTGCAATTCACCCATCATCACAAATGCTCCACAGCAGATATACATTCAGCTCTGGATCACCTTGAAAAAAGCAACTCATACATAAGGTTGCTCTTTATAGACCTCAGCTATCCCTTCAGTGCTGGTCAAGAAGGTCCAAACCCTGGGCCTCTGCTCCTCACTTTGCAACTAGATCCTTAACTTCCTCATCAGAAGACCACAGTTAGTATGAAGTGGAAACTATGTTGCCTCCTCTCTGACGATCAACACAGGCTCACCTCAAGGATGCATATTTAGCCCATGACTGTGTGACCAGGCCTATTCCAATTCTATCTACAAATATGCTGATGACATCACAGTTGTCAGCAGAATCACAAATGGCAATGAGGAAGCGTAGAGGAGGGAAACGGATCAGCTCACTGAGTGGTATCACACCAACAACATTGCACTCAATGTTAGCAAAAGGAAGAAGATAATTGTGGATTTCAGGAGGAAGTCAGGAGAACACAATCCAGTCCTCATTGAGGGCTCAGTAGTGGAGGGGGTCAAGAACTTCAAATTCCTGGGTGTGAACATCTCAGAGGATTTGTCCTGGATCCACGTCGATGCCACCATGAAGGTGGCTCACCAGCAGCTATACTTTATGAGGTGTTTGAGGATACTCAGTATGTCATCAAAAACTCTTGTAAACTTCTATTGGTGTCGCATGAGCCAAAGCTCATGACAAGAAAATACTCCAGAGGATTGTTAACTTGGCCTGTGACATCACAGGCAGTGTCTTAAGAAAGCAGCATCTATTCTCAAGGACCTCAACTGCCTAGGCCATGCCTCTTCACCCTGCTATCATTGGGGAAAATGGTACTGCAGCCCAAAGATAGCACTCAGCGGCAAAAGGTCAGCTTCTCCCCACGGCCATCTGATTCCTGAATGATCAATGAATCAATGACACTGCCTTACTTTGGACTTCTTGTGCACTATTTCAATTTCTTTTTGTAAGTAGTTTACTGTGACGCTGCCACAAAACGATGAATTTCGTGACTTGTTCGTGACAATAAATTCTGATTCTGAGATAGATGACAGGCTCACAAATTTGCCATGTTTGTATGGACAGTTTCATCAGGCACCTGCTCAATATCCAAACAGCTATTTAGTTCCCATTTGGGCATTATCCAATCTCTGGCCGATGTCCGAGTCAGGTCAGAAACATTGCTCACAATGGCTCCACATGATGGTATGAAAAGCAAAAATGCTTTTGACTATAAAGGCTGCAGAACAAGTCAAAAGAATATTCTGATTTTTATTTTAATAGTAAAGAACATTGATAGTATCCCTTCTGGAGGATTAAACGATGCATTGGGTAAAACACGAAAATCTGCGGACACCATGGTTGAAATAAAAAACACAAAGCTGGAGAAACTCAGCAGGTCAAGCAGTGTCCTTTATAGAGCAAAGGTAAAAATACATAACGGCCGTTTCGGGCTTGAGCCCTTTATCAAGGTATGGGAAATGTTGACAGGCATCCACATAAAGGGTATGGGGGAGGTGTGGTCGCAAAGGCAGGAGATAATAGGTGGAGAAGGGACAGCAGAAAGCAAGGGGAGGAGTGATAGCTAAGTGAATAGAGAGGGAAGGGGGTGGAGAGCTGACAGGGGTAAGGGAAGAGAGGGGGAAAAGTGAGCAGGTTAGCAGAAACTAGAAAAGTCGATGTTAATGCCATCCAGCTCGAGAGTGCCCAGAGAGAAAATCAGGTGTTGTTCCTTCAATTTACAGATGGTCTTGGTGGGATAGTACACGAGGTCATGAACAGACATTAGAGTATGGGAGTGTGACACAGAACTGAAATGGTTGGCCACTGGGTGGACAGAGCAAAGGTGCTCAGTGAAGCGATCTCCCAATCTACATCCAGTCTCTCTAATGTAGAGAAAGCCACAAAGGGTGCACGAGATGCAGTAAATCAATCCTGAGGATATACATGTGAAGTGTTGCTTCACTTGAAAGGCCTTTTTGGGGCCCTGAACATTAGTGAGGGAGGAGGTGTTGGCACAAATATCGCACCTCCTGTGGCCAAAGGGCAAGGTGCCGGGGTGGGAGGGGGGTGATTGGTGGGGAGAGATGAGCACATGAGGGAGCCATGGATGGAGTGGTCCCTACAGAAGGTGGAGAGGAGAGGGGTAGATCCTGTTGTAAGTGCCAGAAATTCTGGAGTATAATGTGTTGGACACAGAGGCTGATGGGGTGATAGGTGAGGACAAGGGAATACTGTGTTTGTTGGGGGCAGAGGGAGCCAGGGCAGATGAGCGGGAAATGGAGGAGATGCGGGTGAGGGCTCAGATGATGGTGGTGGAGGGGGGCAGACATTTCAGAAGATCTGGACTGGAAGGCCTCATCTTGGGAACAACATTTCAGAAGAATGCATTGGATTTTCACTTCTGGACATAATTCCATTGAAGTGACAAACAAATTCACCGAAGTGGCCAGTCCACTTCCCAGCTTTTGACAGTCTATAAAAATACAGCATGCAATCAGCTTGTCTTGACCGTATGGTTTGAGGGCACACTTGTAAGATTTATGTATGTCATCAAAGTATATTTCAATGCCAACAATAAAATCTGCCCTGTAGCAATACAAGCATGGATGTGCATATGTGAAACAGCTGAAAGCCTGCCTGAGTGATTTGAATGATTTTTCAGTTAGGCTGCACCAGACAGCATAAATTTATTGTGGCATGGTCATATTTTTGTAGTCAAATTCTGCATCGCCTTACTTTAACAGACTTCCTGAGGCCTTTTTTTCCTCAAATCATGTGCACAATATATATGGAAGAGTATGTTTACTCATACGGACAGTTCTGCTTAGAAATTTCTTCCAGTGCTTCAAAGCAATCATCAAGGATCCACACCATCCAGGGCATCCTCTGTTCTCACTGCTGCCTTCAAGGAACAGGTGTAAGTGCCGCAGGCCTTGTAACACCAGGATCAGGAACAGTTGCTATCCCTCAATCAACAGACTCCGAAACAACAAACTCAATCTGAGGCTCATTTAAGGAATCTTAACTTGCACATTATTTATTAATGAATATTTATTTTTTCTGTATTGCACAATTTGTTTATATTTCTTTCTTCGTGTACATTTCTCTTTTTTGTATACATATCTTTATTTGAGTACTGTTTTTTTGGCACTACCAATAAGTAGAAATTCTGGCTAGCCAGCAGGAAAAAGCTCAGGGTTGTATGTGATGTCATGTATGCGTTCTGACAATAAATCTGAACTTTGAAGAAGCCAGTATTTTTTTCTGCAACTCCTGAAGCTGTAACTCAGCTCAGTATCCATAATATTTCATGGATTATTCTTGTATTTTCAGCCCAACATTGCTCAAGGATATGCTTCCCTTTTGGACAATTCCTTACACGTTTTGAAGGATGGGAGGAAACCCAAGCTCCCAAAGGAAAGCCACGCAGACATGGGAAGAATGTATTAACTCCTTACAGACAGTGCTGGATTCAACCCCAGGCTGCACTAACTGCTCTGCTCATTGTGCCATCCTCAATAGCTCTGCCCTCAATTGAAAACAACAATTTGTAAGACATTATCCTCCCTACCTATCAACCTTCTACTGTCATGCACCTTCCAGATGCAACCTGAGAGCTACGTGGTGGCTTCTATGTTATAAGCATCCAATAAACGGCAATAACCCTTTGCCAGGGACAATTTGATGCTAAAGGCTCCTGCCTCTATTAATGAACCTTATCTCTGCAAAGCTAGCTGGAAGTCCATATGTGCTGAACACAGTGAGCTCCGAGAAATGTAATATAATGTACTGATGGTTAGCATAATCCAGTGTTCCAACCAATGAAAAAACAGGACATTATCTGGACAGTATGTATCCTGGAGGTAAAGTTAAGGCAACAGCATTTATAGGTGCCCTTGATTCTTATCCTAACAGGCTCATATTGTCAAAGAAGATTTGGCAACTTTCTCTGGGTATTACATTTTGGAGATGGCACATGCTGTGCCTAAGTGAACCAAAAGTACTTCACCGTGAGCCATGATGCCATAAACAGCACCATCTCCTCACATTTTTGGAATTCGGCTATTTTGAGAATATTTCACCAAGTGTGTAATATCCTGGCAAAAGACAAACCAAGTACTGAAAAGTAGGTTATTGGTGAGAAGGTGCCACTGAAACCATCACCTTACTAATGACTGCAAGTAAATTACTCGAGGACTAATTAAAGTGTTCTTGTTTTGAGCAATCTTCCACATTTTTAGTAGTTGCCTGTGTTGGAAAGCATGGACAGAAACACATTTTCAGAATTTCAGATGGCATTGTATCAGGGTCCATAGACAGTGATATCCAGTGAATTCAGCTGTCTTTGTTACTACCTGGAGTGAACTGATTTGACTGATACCTAGTAACTACAACTTTGCACATACTTTTGCTTCTGGCTGAGGATAATCATGGAGTGTCCTCCTCCCCTAAATTATTAGTTGTCCTTTATCGTCCTAACTGAATCAAGGAGGAATGCAGAGTTTGATCTGATTCATTGTTTGTGGTATCCATTAACTCATGTTTCTGTAGTGCTATGTTGCACTTTCACAGGATTGGCCTTTGCCTTCATGAAAATCATAGATCAGGAGATTATGTCACCCTATCAAGTTACAAATTGTGTTGGTTTACATTTCCTACAATGCATCATTGATGCACAGTTTTGAGAAGTGTCCTTCAGAATCTAAATCATTTTGCATGGTAGTTATGTTCAAGATTCAAAAATCCTTCAATGTCATAAAACAAGTGTAATATCACACAAAGTTTGCTTTAGTCACCAACATCAGAAATTTTGAGCATCTCTTACAGTCAGAGAAAGAGAAACAACAGAGTCTTGCCGGAATCACCGAGTGTTAGGGGATTGGCCTCCAGCACTCCCACAGCCTGTGCAGCCAAACCATCGGCAATGCAAAATTAGATCTGAACCTCCGACATGATCAGGAAGCCTTTAGCATGCTCAGCATCCTCTCACATCCCAGTTCTGATACCTCGTAGCAGCCAGTCTCCAGCAGTTCACAGCCAGGTGTATGTGCTTTGACCACAGTTGCCAGCAGCTTGAAGCCTGTGTGCACTCCTCGGCTTGAGTCACCAATAGCTCAACGCTAGTGTGTTCTTCAGCCACAAAGTCCCTCACTGATCCTTTGATGTAATCATCCTCCCATGAGTCATTACCTCTGATTCTCTTTCTCAAACAGGGGGTGGTCTCCCCATTTTCTGGCACCCTGTGCCAGTCCCCTGCTTCCCTGGAGTCTGCAACCCCTCGAGGCCGCTGCCAAACACAGGTGCAGCATCTTTGGTCCAGTTCCCATGGTCTTAAGATTTTAAAATAAACCACCATCAGCTCCTTTAACAGGCCACTTAAAGCCTGTACAAAGCAGTCGGCTGTTGGACTAGGCAGTAGAAAGAACCCTGCAGAAGAGTGTTGTCTTCGCTCCTCACTCTCCACAGGTCTGCACCAGCGGCACCATTTTTTTTTTGTTACCCAGCATTACAGTGTACCTGTAATGTCAGACTGTTTCTCTGAGCACAGCCCACATTGACAAGCACATTCTACAAAACCCAATCATATAACAGCAGCCAACTTTTCCAAAAATAACAGAACAAATGGCACTGCATAGTAAAAGAAATTTTGTGCTATCAGTCCGGAAAGTGACCAAATAGTGGTGTGCTTTGAGAACCAAGGCTCTGTGATGTTTACAGACTGTAAAACTAAGTGACAACAGAGAGAAGGATATTAGCCTGAGGAATTGCATTTGGTCATGGATTTCTAATGTTCATTACACTGTTATAAAATATAGGCTCCTCATGTCTGAATTTGACCACAAGCCGTTGCAGAAATACTGCCATGCACAAGTTGATGAATTGCACATAGCATGGGGTTCCCTAACTATTTTGTGTACTGTTCTTTCAAGGATCTATGAATATGTGCTGCAATGTCTGTTTGTTTACTCACCATTTACTGCATATTTCCTTGTATTAAATGTAAATTTAGATATAGAGTAAAGTAACAGGCCCTTTCAGCCCTCGAGCCTGAGCTGCCCAATTACAGTACATTTAATTGACCTACAACCCAGTACGATTTGAAGGGTAAGAGGAAACCAGAGCACTCAGAGAAAAATGACAGACACTGGCAGAACATACAAACTCTTTACTAACAGCCGCAGATTCAATGGCGCTGTTACAGCATTGCACTAACTACTAAGCTAACCATGCCACGTTGTTTGTACACTCATCAATTGCCCTCATAAAAGCACCAACATACAGTGAATTCCTCATGATCAAGGAATAAAATAGATTACTTGCAAAATTCCTGATCCCCACACTTGCAATTATCAAAATCATTGATATATAACATTGTAAAAAAAATGAATCTAATAGTGACAAAATCAATTTTGTACATGGTGTCAGAAATAGGAACAGAAGGACCAAAGGCAAAGAATGATTGAAAGTTAAGGACACACCTCCAGATACAAGGACAGTTTCCTCGATCCTGCTTTCAGACTCTTGAAAAGACCATCTCTAAAAGATGATGCCATGCACTGCATGACCTGCTGAGAGTCTCCAGCACTTTTGTACACTGCACAAATCTTTGAGGTGTAGAAATCAATGAGTCACGAGTCACAGGAAGGATGAGAAAACTCCACAAAATGGGTTGTGATTGAACCAGGTCACTCAAGCAGTGGGCCATGTCCCAACTAACTGGGCCACTCATTTTCATCTCTCACATGCCCAACAACTGATTCTCACAGTACCTAATGACACCAAAGGATAAGCGTCCAACCTGCTAACAAATCTTTGAGATGCAAGAGGAAACTGGGGCACTTGGAGGAAACCCACTTGGTCACAGGGAAATCGTGTAAACACCCATCTGAAGTCAGGATTGAACCCATGTCAAGGGCTATTGGGTCAGCCCTGCACTACTTCCAAGAAGAAGGAGTACAACAGTGAACAATGAGCAATGCCCATCATAGCTGAATAACTGTAACCGTGGACCATCGAGTGTGGAACAACTCCTGATCTACAACAGATTCTTGGCCGAGGAGTAGTCCAGCAAACAATTCAGGAGACGGTTGATGCATCGGGTGATTCACAGAACTTCCAAGATCCAGCAGCAGCCTGCCCAGTTATTGAACTTACATAATTGCATCCTTTGGTGCTCCTGCCACTTCAGTGAGGCCCTGTTCTCACTTCTCCTCCCCATCTTCTTTCCCCAAGTTTCCAAAGAAACATTGGTCTTTTCCAAAATTCCAATCAGCTTCCAAATGTCTCCTTGGAATGAAACAAAAAAAAAATCTACAGATGCTAGGGTCAACTGCAATACGCAAACGTGCTGGAGGGGAGCTAAAGGGTGTACTGATATGTTTTCCTCCATTGTATAGCCCTATGCATGTGTGTGTGTATATATAAATATATATATAGAGAGAGAGAGAGAGAGAGAGAGAGAGAGAGAGAGAGAGAGAGAGAGAAAGAGAGAGAGAGAGAGAGACTATCAACGTTGAGGGTCTAGGCCACACATGTCAAACTCTGGCCTGCGGGCCAAATTTGGCCCGCGATATAACTATATTTGGCCCGCAAGATCATATTAAATAATATATTAGAGTTGGCCCGTTGGCCGCCACGCCAGTATAGCGCATGCACGCTGAAGGTGAAAATGAAGATGCTGGAGGTGTGGAGGGATCTCAGAGTCCCGAATCCCGGGGATCGGAGCGCCGCACTCAGCCCGCCCAGCTCCCGGACACACAGACGCGGCTGGAGTTGGGGACCATCCTCGCTGGGTCTGCGCTTCAGCGGCGACGCCGGACTGAACATCTCGTTGGCGATGCCTTCCCCCTCGCTCTGTGCGTGGCGGACCCTGCCTCCCGCTCTTTTTGTTGGAGACGAGCCCGGCGCCATGAGATCGCAGTTTAATCCCTCTCAAACCATGGGAAGGGGGGGTAGGAGCAACGCGCTCTTCTCAGCCAATTCCTCCACCGCCACGGACGCCGGCGTTTCAATGGGGGGTTCGGGTACCTTCGTCAGGCGACCGACCTGTTGGTCCAAGACAAGGGGAGAGCGTACAAACTCCACACAGACAGCACCTGAACTCGGGTGAACGTGGAGCTGCGACCCCTCATTCCACATCAGGACTGTGTGTAAGATTGGGAGCAGTGAGACGGAAGCTTATTTTGTTCCTGTGATTTAAGCCTTTCTTGGGGTGGGGGGGGGGGTCTTTCTCTGACCACTTGCCTAACAATTAACCTAATCAGATGTGGAGTTACCACAATACAACAGTTCTCAACCTTTTTCTTTCCACTCGCGTCCCTGTGCTATTGGTACTCTGTGATTAGTAAGGGATTGCTTAAGGTGGTCTGTGGGTGGGAAGAAAAAGTTTGAAGACCACTGCTTTAATCATCCCTCATTGACTCGTCATGTGCACGGTTTCAGAACGCTAAAGGAAATGGGCCAATGACAATTTTTCTCAAGCAAAATATTTCAGTAACAATTGGGTCTAGAGCAGTGATTCTCAGCCTTTCCTTCCCACTCACATCCCACCTTAAGCAATCCCTTACTAATTACAGAGTTCCGATGGCATAGGGCACACATGTCAAACTCTGGCCCGCGGGCCAAATTTGGCCCGTGATATAATTATATTTGGCCCGCAAGATCATTTCAAAAATGTATTAGAGGTGGCCCGCTGGCCGCCGCGCCAGTATAGCGCATGCACAGTAATACAACAAATCCCAGAATGCATTGGCGTCAGCCTGCTAATCGCCCCCACCTCCTCTGTTTACGTTGCAGGGTCTCACCGTGGACTCTGGTTTTGGAGCCTGGCCGGTGTCAGGGGAAGCCAAGGCCGCTTCCCAGCGCCCGGAACCGGAGGCCTGACCTCGCCAGGACTGTTGCCCACTCCCCCTCCCTGCCACAGGCCGACCCGTGACTCACGGTGACGGGGCCGCTGATCCGCCGAGATGCCGCCCTGCAGCGAGAGCCCTGCAGCCCCCGCACTGTCGTCGTCCAACCCGATCGCCCGCAAACCCCGCCCTCCCGCACACAGGCCTGAGTAAGGATTATGAACTTTAATCTCAGGATAAAACGATCTTCCAATAGTTTCATGTCACAGTGATAAATCTATTCCTGGTTCAAAATGGTCCTGCACCTGGATACAAGCTCATTAGGCATAAAACTTGACAAGTGTGTCAATCAAAGGATATCTGCACCAATGGAAAAAGGGCATGGCAAATAACCCTGCTAGAGTTCATGCCCACAATCAGTCACCCATTGGATTGTTTCAGGAATCATGTTATTCTCCCACATTCTCAATAGCCCTCAGATTTTATTATTCGACAGCACACTAGCAACATTTGACAAATCCTCTATAGAGAAATATTATTGATTGAATGTTTTATTTCTCATTTGTTAATGCTTCTGGAAAGAGTTTATCCAAAACTATTATTAAACATTTCTTTTAATAAGAAAAAGTTTAACATTACATATGTTGAAAGAAGAGAAAACATGCAGATGTTGTTGAACATTTTCAATAAATATTTAGTTCGGCCCTCGACTTAGTCCAAGTTTTTAATTTTGGCCCTCCGTGAATTTGAGTTTGACACCCCTGGTCTAGGCCCTTGGCAGACAAGTTGGTTATCCTTTACCTTCTATGGGCGCCACGTAAAACTAGTCCAGCCTCCAGCTGTCTCTGCCCCGCTCTCTGTGACTGCACCACTCACCTCCACCACGGCCAGACAGCGTGACTTTCAACTCTGCCGAAGCCGCCCTGTTTCTCTCTGCAGGTGTAGCCGGGAGCATGAACTCCTCCCACCCACACACACACTCTCTGCTTCCGCGTCCCCTTGCCCCGGTGTTGGTCACTAAATGGGGTCAGTAAAGGACGAGATCGGTTGGGAGTGGGCTGGAGACTGACCCCAGCCAGGGGCCCCGAGTCGCTACACGCACGGAGTAGAATTTGTTTTTGCCATTCTCCCCACCCGAAGTGGGACAGTAAATCTGGACTGCAGGCAGAAGGATGAAGGAATTTCAGCGCTGTCCCCATTATCGACGCTGGGAGCGCCTTCGATGAGCGAATGTGCGTCCCGGCTGTGGTCCGTCCGTCGGCTGACCTTGCGGTGCCGTCTCTCGGCTCCGGCCCGCTCGCTCCCCGTCCCAGTGCCGACGCTTCGCTCCCCCTCCTGCCCGCTCCCACAGACCAGCCCGCTCCCACAGACCAGCCCGCTCCCACAGACCAGCCCGCTCCCACAGACCAGCCCGCTCCCACAGACCAGCCCGCTCCCACAGACCAGCCCGCTCCCACAGACCAGCCCGCTCCCACAGACCAGCCCGCTCCCACAGACCAGCCCGCTCCCACAGACCAGCCCGCTCCCACAGACCAGCCCGCTCCCACAGACCAGCCCGCTCCCACAGACCAGCCCGCTCCCACAGACCAGCCCGCTCCCACAGACCAGCCCGCTCCCACAGACCAGCCCGCTCCCACAGACCAGCCCGCTCCCACAGACCAGCCCGCTCCCACAGACCAGCCCGCTCCCACAGACCAGCCCGCTCCCACAGACCAGCCCGCTCCCACAGACCAGCCCGCTCCCACAGACCAGCCCGCTCCCACAGACCAGCCCGCTCACTGGCGGGAACAGAGCTGTCTGCGGGCTGTTTGGTTAATTTTGAATTGATTTTCCGTGGGATGAAAAGAATACAAGACTTGGGGTTTTTTTATTAAATGGGAAGGAAAAACAACGTGAATTTTAAAAAAACTTGTGAAGGCAAATCAATTCAGGTGAGATTGTGAACAGGGCGCCCGAGGAGAAAGGACGTGATTCATCTCTTTATTATCGAGGCGTATCTTTGCAGCCTGATGCTTCTCAACTTTTATTTTCCGTTGTAAAAATCCGTGTTGGCATTTAGATTGAACTTTGCTGATCCAATATCTAGATTCTCATTGCGTCATTTAGCCATCAACCCTTAAACAGCCTGGGAAGGGGGATAGTTAACTTTTTAAATGTTTTTCTTGGACTGTCACCCAACTCATCCGCTCACATCTGCCTGTTGTTTTTTTTAAAAAAAGCAAAGTATATTTTCCATTGCAGTATCATGATGTGGCCTCAATGCAGCTGCGTGGTTGTTTGTGTGCTCTCACAAGAATATATCTTTGCTGAACGGTACCAAAATGAACTGAAGTCCATCTACCTCTCTTCTTTGATCAACAAAGACTTCCTTCTAGTTTGGTCTTATGGGTCCTGGGATGACCGATGAGACGCATGTGAAAACCCACGGGTGAGGCAGGCAGGCTTGATCTCTTTCTGCCACCTCCACAGGGTTTCTGTGCACTCCTGATGCAAAGGCTCAAGGATCTCCATACCAACCCAGATGGACCTTCTCCCTTCAGCTGTCATGCATTGGAGAATCCCAGATTTCAGAGGGGCTGTTGATTGTTTTTTCCAAGAAGGCTTTGAGCCCATTCTTTATAGTTTTTACTGTAAATATTTTTATTGTCAATATCTTTGCACGATAAAACAGTGAACAGAATGTGGGTTTCACTATTTTTATGATACAGCATGGTGGATGGCCTTCCAGCCATCCAACCCGTACTGCCCAATTACACCCAATCCCAAATGTTCTGGAAGTGGGAGGACATAGATAAAACCCATGCAGGTCACAGGAAGAATATACAAACTCCTTACAGACAGCAACAGATACAAATCCAGGTCGCTGGTACTATTTGCTATGCTAACCGTGATGCCCTTCCAGGAGCCTGGTATTGAGCATTATGAACAACAAAGCCTGTAGATAATAAATGCAATCCAAAAATTGCAGATGCTGGAAATCTAAGTTTTTTTTAAAAAAAAGGTAACTTCAGAAATAATTAGAAAGGATGGGTAAAAGCCCTATATAATAATTCTTCAGCTCAGGTAGTAACAAATGGAGTAATTTCTTCATCATTTATGTTATCAAGATCAACGAGACAGGGTTGTCCATTGTCCCCAGCTTTATTTGTTTTAGTGATTTTATAATCTATTAGACAAAAGGCATTACTGTTGGGAAGGATGAATATAAAATTAATTTATTCATGGATGATGGGTTAATTTATTTAACAAATCCTAAACAATCTTTAGTTTATCTACAGACATATTTGCAACAATATGGAATGATGTTTGGATATAAAATTAATTGGGATAAGAATGAATTACTACCTGTTTCAAAGGATGATTATTCGGTGTGTAAACAGATTCGTTGTTCTGAAAAGATAAAGTATTTAGGAGTTATCATAAATGTGGATTATAATCAATTATATCAGTTGAACTATATACCGTTGATAAGAAAAGTTAAAGCAGATTTGAAGCAATGGAAAGATTTACCATTGTATTAAGATGAATGCTTTTCCACGAATACAGTATCTTTTTCAGTCTATTCCTTGTTTTATACCAAAATCTTTTTTTTAAAGAATTAAATTCGATTGTTCGTTTATTTTTGTGGAAGAGTAAACTATCTAGAGTTTCATTGCAAAAATTAACTTGGAAATATGTGTTAGGAGGTCTTCAGTTACCTAATTTTGAAATTTATTATGAGGCAACACAATTGAAATTCATTAATCGAATGTTAATAGGGTGCAAACTCCTATATGGGCGAGAGTAGAATTAAGTCAACTTTCAGAAAGTGATGTAAATTCTTTTATATATAGGTGGAAACCAAGTTTTTTCAAGTCTTACAATGTTCCTGTACTTCAACATTTAATTGATATTTGGTATAAAAGAGATTGTGTAATTGGATCTAAGGGTAAAATTACTGGTCGGACTCCTATATATATATATATAGAAATAGGATTATACCATTTTCAATGGACAGTTATTATTTTAAGGAATGGGATTCAAAAGGTATTCAAAGAGTAGAGGATCTTTTTGAGGAAGGAGGTTTTCTTTTAATCAATTACAAGAAAAATTTCATATTTCAATGAATTTGCTTATTACCAAATACAAGCTTTTTTAAAAGAAAATTTCGGACAAGAAATTAATCTCCCCGATCTGTCTAGATTTGAAAAAAGGATTTATTATCAGAAATGTATAGTTTGTTGCAAGAGAAGATGAAGAGACTTGATGTTTTTGGAATAAAAAGTAAATGGGAGAAAGATTTACAACTTATATTGGAGGATGATTGGTTAAAGGCCAACATGGCCTGTTTCCGCTCCGTAAATGGTTATATGGTTATGGTTCTATGGTTACATGTGAGAATGCAGTAACTAAGTTGATTAATGCAAGGTATAATTTAGTTAATTATAATTTTATACACCAGATATATTTGACACCGGAGAAGTTGAAAAGATATGGTTTTAGGGATTCATATTTATGTTTTCGGTGTGGAGTACAAAAATTGACTTTTTTTACACTCGATTTGGCTATGTGAAAAGGTGCAAAATTTTTGGTTAAAAGTTAGACAATTTTTAGAATGTTTATATAATATTCAATTATTGTTTGATCCTATATTATTTTTATTAGGATTTATGACAGATTTAAGGGGTTTAAAATTGGATAAATTTTGAGTTGAAATCTTGTATTTATTTAGAAAAAATAACATACAGATTACATAATAATTATTCTTTTTCATTAAAATGTGGGATTCATATTTAAAATATATGGGTCTTAGTATTTGTTAATTATGATATTTTAATTAATTTTAAATTAATTTTCATATATATTGTATTAAGGTATTTTAGTTTTTGTAAAAGGCTCCAATAGTTTGTAGAAATAGGGATAGTTTGTTTTTTTTAGGGGGATTGGGGTTGGTTATTAATTTACTAATTTAAGATTATTTTACTAATGTATTTTTGTAACAATGGGGTCTGTATGTTTTTTTTACTCTATTATCATTTTTTTTTAATATTATAAATAAAGTTTGAAAAAAATTAATTAGAAAGTCAGGCAGAATCTGTACAAAAAGATAGTTAAAATTTCAGTTCTGGGGTCATTCATCAGAAGTGAGAAAGACAAGTATTTTTTCACTAGCAGATAAGATGGGAGAGGGATGGGTAGAACAAAGTCTTTCTCCAGTGAACGTGAGTTGGAAGGAGGGTGTACGAGAACAGGCTTGTTTAAATAGGTGAGAGGTAAAAGCAAAGCAATCAATGTAGGAGTGGCCATTGTGTGAGTAGGTCAGATTTAGAGTGGTGGCTTTAGCTCAAGAGGCTTCAGCGAGAAGAGGCTAGGTGGTGGTGCAGGAGCTGAGTTAAGGGCAACCCTTACCTCAAAAAGGAATCATCAAGAAGGTACAGATAATGGCAGGTTTTTCTTATTTCTTTCATTGACAGTGGGAATGGCAGACAGAACAGGGACATGCTCTTCTTTCAGCCAACAGCATCCCTAACCATGTTAGGGAATTGGAGCCCTCAAATAAGGCACTGGAGAATAAATTAGATCACACAAAAACATATTGCAACCACCTCATGAAACAATTGACAGGATCTTCATGAGCAACCAAAAGCAAAGAAAATCATTTGATACATTCCAAGCAGATACATGTAGTTTTACAGATCTGAAGGACATGCTCATTAGGGATCAAATTTGTAGAATCCAGGATGGTAGCTTGAGGGACCAGTTACTACCCATGACAGAGTTAACTCTAAAATATTGTAAACAGGCTTGCAAGACTGAAAAGCTATCCAAAGCCAAACAAGAAATGTTTGATGATCAGCAGTAGGAAGTGTGTGCATGCAGGGAAGTGTGAGACAAAGGGAGCATCCCTGTGGTTCTCAGGTAAGAACTTAAAACTGTATAGAAATGGTCAGTTAACATTTCAGATCTGGACCCTTTGACAAAAATTGGTAAAGGGACCCAACCTGAAACATTGACTGATCATTTCTCTCTATGGTGACCAGGAAACTCATCATCTATACCTCAACTCGGCCAAGCGTATAAGAACTTTATATGTCACAATTAGATCCTTTTCTGCTCCAGAGCAGACAGGCCTGGTCAGCTTAATCACTCCTCTTAGGACAACTCCATCAGGAACATCACCATCCCCTCTTTGCTCCAATTTCAGGGTTCAATCCGGTGAATGTCATTATTCATTGCATTCCTTCCATCATGTATTTCCTGAGGTAGGGTGATCACACTTACATTCAACATTCACTATAAAATTTCAGTAAAGTATATTTACTTTTGTGCTTGAATCCTCTTGCAATGAAAGGCAACTTATTTTTCCTATTTACTGTACAATATATGCTCAAGTTCATGTTCAAGTTAATTATTATCATAAAATTGTAAAGTACAACTGGTTTTCTTCAGTTCTCAGTGTAAAATCATGTAAACTCATAAACAGTACTCTTCTAATTATCCGAAATGCTTGAGACCGGACATTTTTTTGGTTAACCAGATTTTTCGGATAACTGAGCAGTCCAGTAGCATCAGCAGAATATTTGTATCAGTGGTTAAACAACAAGAAAAAATGATGGAAGATTTTTAAAGCATGAAATAATTTTTAATTCTTACCAATGTCACCACCAAAAAGATTTCAGATAACTGAGTATTTCGGTTAAGTGATTTTCAGATAATTGGGAATGTACTGTACTGTACACAGTAGACATAGTTATAAGCAATTTATATGGAGTATATATATAAATAAATATTGCTAAACTGTAGTATATTCTCAGAGAGATTTTATGAGCAGTATATCAGTCATTCAGCAATTTCACTGCCTGTGGGAAGAAGCTATATCTCAGCCTGGTGGTTCTGGCTCTGATACTCCTGTATCTTTCATGATGGGAGTAGCTGTGTGTGGGGTGGTAGGGGTCCTTACCGATTTTGCAAGCCCTCTTCAGACATCAAACCAGGTTGACCATGTCAATGGGAGAGGGAGGGAGATCCCAGTGATCCTCTCTGCCACTCCTATAGTCCTGTAGATTGACCTCCAATCCAATGCTCTATAGCAAGCCTACCACACTGTGATGCAGCGGGCCAGGACACTCTCGATAGAGCTCCTATCAAAGACTGACATGCTTCTGTTTTCTCAGGAAGTGCAGTCACTGCTGCACCTTCCTGATAAGGGAGGAGTCGTTCTGTCTCAATGATAGGTCACTAGTTAAGTGAATTCCAAGGAACTTGGTGCTATCTACTCTCTCCTTGACAGAGATATTGATATGTAGTAGAGGATGGTCATTCCTGGTCTATAACTCCTTCATCTAATCCACGTTGAGACTCAGGTTGTTATTCTCTCACTATATCACAAGACTTTGCACTTCTCTGTAGTGTGACTCATTGTTGTTGGTGATGAGGTCAACTCGTGTTGTGTCATCTAAAAATTTGATGACTGTTGGAGCTGGATCTGGTGATGCAGTTGTGGGTCAGTAGCATGAACAGGTGCAGGCTGAGCACACAGCCCTGAGGTGTGCCAGCATGCCAGTGCTCAATGTTCTGCTACCGACCTGGATAGACTGTGGTCTTTCTTTTAGGAAGTACAGATTCCAGTTACAGAGAGGGGTGTTGAGTCCCAGTGAGGACTTAGAACCTAACTTCCACTAGCCTCTGGGGTATGATCGTATTATATGTCGAGCTGAAGTCAATAAAGGCAGCCTGAGGTATGAAGCATTGTCTCCAGGTGGGTCAGGATGGAGTGGAGAGAACAAAGGGAATGCTTCTGTCTATAGGTGAATTAAAGTAGGTCCAGCGTTTCTGGAAGGTGCGTTTTAATGGGCTCTTCCACCACTAGACAGTCAAAGCATTTCATAATGGTGGAGGGGGGTATTCATTGAGGCCTGTTACGTTCATCCTCTTTGGTGATTCATTGATAAGGACAACTTGGCTCCTCTGAACAGGCACATATTTCAATTTCTTAACAGGTAAAAATTCATTTAATTTCCATTTTCTACTAAAATGGAGAACACCAGCTCAGAGGGTTCCACGTTGTATTCCATCTGCTTCATTCACCGAACCTCCTTTGCATTCTTTGTCACATAGCCACCAAGTGTTGCATCATAATCCAAGGTATTGATATGGATTGTGAACAATGAGGGTCAGCACCACACATATATCAGTCTCCTAATCGAAAAGTGACCCACTTATTGCTCCAGGCCATGTACCAATCTTCAATGAACAACAGAACCTTACACCAGTGTGTTTTAAAATCTATTGTGTAGTACTTCAAACGCCTTTGAAAGTCCAAATACACTGCATCCATTATCTTCCCCATTCTCTCTCACTCTTCCTCCATCTCTCTCTCTCTCTCTCTCACACACACACACACACACACACACACACACACACACACACACACACACACACACACACACACACACAGAGAGTATACTATATTTTTCAGGGAAAACAATTCACAATTGTGCTCATGGTCTCCTTGAAAAAATGCATCATCCATTCTGACCATGAGAAAACTAGACCATGACCAGTCAAAGAGAAGAAAAGCATTCAGTGAATAGTGAATACCTCCAGGCCATACATTGAGAGTAACACATCCACCTGACCCATTAGGCCCATCTGTGGAATAGTCTGTGGTTCTCACATTGGCTTCATTAGCCACCTAACAACCCATTAAACTAAGTCGACATAAATTATCCTCAAACCCCATCAAATAAGTCATAAATCAAGGTAGATTGGATTGAAGCTTAAGCCTGGTGATTTACCTTCCCAAATTGAAAGGGAGGGACCTACAGATGTCACAGCAATGAAAAATACATATAGAACATAGAACATAACAGCACAGTACAAGCCCTTTAGTCCACATTGTGCCAACCCATATATACCTACCAAAAAAAGCGAAGCCCTCATCGTCCTCTATTTTTCTTTCATCCGTATGCCTAAGAGTCTTTTAAATGCCCCTATTGATCCAGCCTCTACCTCTGCAGTTGTGTTTGAGATGGGAAAAGACCAAAATCAGAGCAGACATATTTAGTGTTACCCTATTTAAATTGCCCCCTACTCAATTTGATTGTGGGATACTCTGCAAACTGAGAAAATGTATTCATGATGCACCATCATTTTCGGACATTAACTTTATATGTGTGCAATAAATTGTAACCATATTGTGTACTGTTCATTGAATGATTTGCTATTTAGAATGTAATCATTTATCATTGGTGTCACAGAATTGATTAGCATTAAAGCCCATATCTTATTCTTGAATATGAATGATAAATAATTTAGAGAAAGATTTCTTGTGTTGAAGAATCAATCCTTAGCGGCAATGAAATAACTCTGGTAAGTTTAAAGTTGATTAAATCAAACCAATTATAAATAAGTTCCCATTGTTTTAATTGATCCCATCACTATTAAAAATAACAACTTTACAGATCATTAACTCAAGTAGTGTTATTTATTCAATACACTTGAACTTTCCACAAAAATCATAAGATACACATGCATTCTGAAGTTAAAATGCAGATTTACAAGTCAAGACTATTCTTTGCTTTAACAATATTAACAGAAAAAGAAGAAAAACTAAAGAGACTGATGTTGATCAAAAATGTCCAGAAAAAGAAAGGCAACTGAGAATGATAGTGAATGGAAACAAAAGTTAACCATATGGAAAATAACTTGTATTTTCATCTTATTCTGTGATATAATCATAGACGAAAATACCTGAGAAGTATTACAGATATATATATATATATATATATATATGGGAATCTTAATTATATCTTATCTATTTTCTATTCAACATTAATCGGTTATATTATGAAGAATGGATTAACTGTTAACTCAATATAATCATAGAATTTGAATGGGATAAGTAAATAATTATGGTTATTCTCCTGATTTACAATTTTTGTGTGATATGTATATGATATTTGATTTATGTTATTAATTAGAAGACAATGTATAAAGGTTTTTTATATTAAACATAATTAAAATATTTTAAAAAGAAAATTACTTGTATCAAGTTATAGAAATTCACGTTAAGCTTTTGTTTAAGAATTGTGATTAATGCTTCCATGAACAATTCCCACTGGATCTTTTTCTTCCTAATAGGACTGAGATTACAAGCATTAATTTCATAATAATACTGAGAACCTCAACAAGCACCACAGAACAATAAAGATATATCAATCATTGAGTTTTATGGATCCTTTTCGATGATCTCATGGTGGAGTTTTTACTCTCATACAAGAATATGCAGGACAAATAACGGCAATAATGCTTGCATTTATACGTTTTCTTTCAAATCAATATAATTTGGGCAATTAATTAGATTTTTAGAGATGACTTGTCCAAACTATAAAATTATCTGTAATGACCAAGTTTATTGTCAATATACATATGCGCCAAAATTCATACTTGCTGCAGGTAGTTTTGTTTTAAAAAAATCTATTAAATTACCCCAGTACAAGAAAGATTTTTAAAAATGAGAGAAAGATATTAATATTCACAGTTCCAGTTAGTGCAAGAAAAAAAATACCGGTAAACAAAATTGTACAATAGTGCAGACTGGTCATTTTATGGTCCTGGAGTAGTTTATGGTTTGGGTAGTTAGAAGAGGTTCAAGAGCCTGATAGCCATTGGAAAAAGTTAAACTGGAAAGTCTGCAGATACTGTGATTGCAGTGCAATACACGAAAGTGATGAAAAAACTCAGCAGGTCACGCAGCCTCTAAGGAAAGCAAAGGAATATAACCAAAGTTTCAGGCCTGAGCCCTGAATCAAGGTATGAATCAAGGCTAGACAGGTAACTGAATAAAAGGTGTGGGGAAAGAGAGGAGAGTATGGAAAAAGGAGCTCGGAGTGGAGCACAGGCTTGGGAGGTCCTGAATATTGCAAGGAACAAGGCAATCAGGAGCTGGACTTCAGTCTTGTATACTTTCTTCCCAAAGGTAACAGTGAGAAGAGATGAGGGTTCTTTATGATGTTGGCTGCCTTTCTGAGGCAGCCCAATACATGGATTTCTTCAGTGGATGGGTCAGAGCCCATGATAGACTTGAGTAGGTTTTTCTGGTAATTCAAGCACTTGAATTACCAAGTTAGACCATAATAAAACCAGTCAGTATATTTTACACAGTGCACCTATGGAAGTTTAATAGAATATTTCACAACATTGCAAATCTCTTCAGACTTCTTAAAAAGTAGAGGTGCTGGTTGCAGGAGAGATCTTCCAATGACGTAGACTCCCAGAAACTTGAAGATTCTAACCTTTTCCACATCAAATCGGACAAGTGCATGGTCCCTTAATCTCCCCTCCCTAAAAATCCACAACAAGCTCCTTACTCTTGTTGACACTGAGAGCAGAATGTTGTTCTGGCACCAGCCAGCCAGGTTCTCGACCTCCATCCTGTGTTCAGATTCACCACTATCAGTTATTCATCCAGCAAAGGTGCTGTCATCAGAGAATTTATTGACTGCATCAGAGCTGAACTTAGCTGCATAATGATGAATGTATTGAATATAGGGGACAATGTATTCAGGTTTAAGGTGTCGCTGTGTTAACGGTCAGCAAGGAGAAGGTGATTCCGCACTCTTTGCTAATGATGAAGTCAAGAATCAAGCTGCAGAAAGGTGAACAGAATCCTAGATCCCTTAGTTTGATCATAGATTTTGATGGTATTGATAGTGTCGAATGCTGAGCTGTAATCAATGAACAACAGCCTGGTGTAGGTGTTCGTCTATCAACGGGATCTCTGCAAGAGATGCAAAACAGAGTGGAGGGCCAGTGTGATAGCATCTGCCATTGACCTGTTATGATGACAGTTGAATTGAAATAGGTCCAAATTCTTCCTAAGACAGGAGATGACTTGCTCCATACCTAACATCTCAAAGCACTTCATCATGGCAGTCCCAAGCTTATTGTCCTTGAGGAGATCATTTTGCTTTTTGGGGGGAATTAATGGATGTCCTTTGGAAGCAGATGTAGACCTCAGATCTTAGTAGGAAGAGATTCAAAATGTCTCCAAAAAATCCAGTCAGTTGGTCTGAGCAGGGTTTGAGAACGCAGGTAGGTACACTGTCCATCTGGACACTTTCCTAGATTCACCTTCCTGAAGATTTCCTTCATGACAGAGTCACTCAGGCTATAGGGGCTTGTGAGGGTACATCATTGTTTTCCCTTTCAAAGCAAGCAAAGAGGCATTAAGCATATCTAGAAGCTAATTATACGACCTCGTTTCACCTTGTAGCATGTGATGTTGTGCAAGCCCTGCCACCAGTGCTGAGTGTCTATCAGAGACTTCAGCTTGGTGCAGAATTGTTTCTTTGCATTGTTAATGGCCTTTCAGAGATTGTACCTGGTCCTTCTGTGCGTTTCTGAATTGCCAGATCTGAATGTCACAGATCTGGTCTTCATCAGTTTATGTATTCTTTGGCTCATCCCTGGTTAGAATACACAAGCTAGTCTTAGTAGGAGCACACATATCCATGTAATTCCTGATAAAGTTCATAACTACTGTGGCATATTCATTCATATCCACTCTTGTGTTCTTGAACATGGCCCACTTTACCAACTTCAGACATCACAAAGCCACTCTGGTGCTTCCCCAGAACATCTATGTGCAGTCTCCTCCTGTGCAGTGCTCTTCAGTTTCTGCCTGTACACAGGAAGAAGCATAGCCAGGTGGTCCGACTTTCTAAAGTGATGTCTAACCTTCTGGTATATTCCTCAGTCACAACTAACCACAGGCATCCAGCATTTTGTGTTCCCCCTAATTAGACTTCCTCTCTGATAGTGGGAAGTTTGAAACTGCCAAAGCATTTAAGTTCGGGATTTTCAGGACTCTGGTTAAGAAAGCTTCAAGCCACCAATTTTGAAGTTTCCAATAAATGTAGGCATTTGATATAGAGAAGAAACCAACAATAATCATGTACAAGATTGATGATAGCAAGTTTGCTTCAGAAGAGTAACTTTCCAGATCTCACCATTAACCATATGACCATTTACAGCACAGAAAGAGGAAATTTAGTTGTTCAATGATTGGATCTGGAATTATGGTTATGTTGAAGGAGTTATGAGTAGTTTAGAAACTTATCTATTGAAACAAGATTTGTGGCACATTGTAAATTTGATTACAGTCAGAGACATGCTGCACTAGGTTAAACAAATAACGTGTATTGATGTGGTAAATATGTCACATTTAAAATAGTATAAGCTGTAAATTATTCATTACCATATCATTGTACAAAATTATATAACCAGTGGTGATGCCCTTGAATGGTCTTTGGAAAAATCATCTTTCCCATATCATCCTTAAAGGGTTCAGGTTTAATTTTGGTTTGCATCATTATTTAAAAATTATAATCAAGTTGCATAAGGTCAATATATGATCAAAAGCTAATCAGCCCCTGATGTACATACATTCTCTTAATTTCAGTAAACCTAAAATAATCATTTTCTCCTTTCTTTACCCATAACCTGATAACTTCCTCGTCTTCCTTTTTTAGCTTTTATTCTTTCATTGTTGTATTTACTGTAACAATGAATGGAACAATCCTCCTAAAGAATTTTAACACCTTGCAAAAAAAATTGTAAATCCACCCAGAAAAAAAATCTTTCTTCACTCACTCTCAAAACTATTAATGATATTAAAGAACCTAAATTCTTAAGGTCTAAATCCCGGAGCTCACTGACAACAGCTGTGTGAGTTTAGATCCATCAGAACAATTTCAATATTTCAAAAAAATGATCCATGACCCATTTTCTCAAGAGCAATAATGATGAGGAATAACTGTTGCCCTTGCTATAAATGTCCACATCATAAAGAAATAAATGAAAAAGAAACATTAACTCATTTGAACTCATCAGAAGTAGACCTCGTAACTCAAACTCTTACCACAGAGTAGATTTATATCCCATTGTACACTCTTTGTTCTAATATTCTTTCTCTATATAGATACAAAAAATGCAAGAGAGAAAATTAAATTTTCGGCCCACAAGTCCATGCCACCCAATTTACACCCCCTTAACCTACACCCTGGTACGTTTTGAACGGTGGAAGGAAACGGGAGCTCCTGTAGAAAACCCACACAGACACAGGGAGGATATACAAACTCCTTACAGCGGGATTCAAACCCTGGCACTGTAAAGGTAATAAGTAAAAGGCCAGCATGGATGTGATGGGTCAAAGGCCGCAGTTCTGATCTGTGCAACCCTTTGAGATTGGAATACCTAACAGTGTGATGTTAACAGCTTTTTCTAACTGCAGTCACATATTTGAAGTTTTCTATAATACTTTGGCATGGTGTGTTTTTATCAGTTAAAATAGTGTAATTTTTAAAATCAAATTTCATTTTAGTGTGAAAAATATAAGTAATTGCAGCCCTTCCTTAGACTTCAATTAAAATTCTTCCTCTGGTCCCTGTGCAGGATTCGAATCAATTCCACTTCCCATGCTTCTGCTTTCATCTACTTCTTGCCTTTAAACAACTGGCTTCGACATGACCAGTTGACAATCTTCCTGTTCTATCATCTGCACAATCTGACAACAAAGCATGTACTGATGAAGAGCCATCTCCAAAATATTACCTAATCTCCACAAATGCAATTGAAAAATGTTATTCTTCCAGCTGTTTCTGTAATTCTCTAAACAGCATCATCTATTGTCTCCAACTCAGATGGATTCAGTTGAAAGCACAGTACTCCTTGTACGGCCCTTCCAGTATATGCTGAACCATTATTCTCCCTAGTCACACTGACTGCACCCTGACTATAGCCCTCCATACCACTCCCATTCATGTACCTTTTTCAAAATTAAAATTGAGCCTGCATTCACTGCTTCAGCTGGCAGCTCGATCCACACTCCCACCGCTCTCTGTGTCGAGTTCCCACTAATGTTTCCCCCCACTAAACTTTTCCCCTTTCACCCTTAAACCTTGTCCTCCGGTTTGTATCTCACCTATCCTCAGTGGAAAAAGCTTACCTACATTTACTTTGTCTATCCCCCTCATAGTGTAAATACCTTTTATCAAATCTCCCCTCAGTCTTCTATGCTCTAGGGCAGGGGTGTCAAACTCAAATTCACGGAGGGCCAAAATTAAAAACTTGGACTAAGTCGAGGGCCGAACTAAATATTTATTGAAAATTTTCAACAACATCTGCATGTTTTCTCTTCTTTCAACATATGTAATGTTAAACTTTAGGATATAACTTTAGGAGGATAATGTTACAGGTCAGGAGTAGGTAGCTCAAGTTCACCCTTTGCTTGACCTGAGGGAAACCTATTTGGTCCCTGTGGAGATGTAGTCAGCATTCACAGGCTGTGTCCATTTTGGCCTGCATCAGGACTCAGCATTTCCTGCTCACTCCTCAGGCTCTAGGCCTCTATTCACCCTCGACCCACCATCCCTCTACCTGACCAGTCCTTTACCCAAACTCTACTCACCCCTCACTCCACTCGCTCTGCCTCTACCCACCCCATCCTATACACGCCCCTCTACTGCCTCTCCCCTCAACCTGTTCCTCCCTCTACCCATCTCTCACCCTCTAATCACCCCTCCCCTACTCGCCCTGCCCCTCCCCTTTTACCTCTTCCCTATCCACCCATCCTTCTACTCATCCCTCCCTCTAACTGCCCCTCGCACCACCATAACTTCCCCTGCCCATTACTCCTCACCTACACCCATTGCCCACCCCTGCTTACCCACCCACTCAGGCCCAGCACGCTGCCGATCAGCCTTTGCGGACAGCCACCATCTCTCTCTTCACGTCCCTGGGGTCCGCGCAGGTGCAAGCGCTGAAGGCCGTGGCGACCGGGAGAAGTGCGCTCACGCTGTGGAAGGGCCGTCCGGTGCCAGTCGCGTGGGGCTCGCGCTGCCTGGGGGCCGTGCGCAGCCTGCCATGCCCGTCGTGCCGACAGGAAATCACAGGCGCTCGCCCATCCGCCGCACTGCTCGACAGGTGGGAGAAGTGACTGGTTGTGCGGGGAGCCTTCCAACCGGCTTGCCGGCTGATGACATCGACAGACTTCTCGTGTTACAATTTCTCGTGTTACAATGGGGAAGGATGTGCAATGAAGGGGGAGGATGGTGGGGGTGACATTACCAAAAAACAGCATCGGCTCTCGCTGCAGGGCGGGCCACCACTAATACATTTTTGAAATGATCTTGCGGGCCAAATATAATTATATCGCAGGCCAAATTTGGCCCGCGGGCCAGAGTTTGACATGTGTGCTCTAGGGAATAAAGTCTTAATCTGTTTAACCTTTCCCTGTAACTTAGTTCCTGAAGTCCAGAAAACAGCCAGTGAATCTCTGCACTCTTTCAATCTTATTGATATATTTCCTGTAGTTAGGTGGCCAAAACTGCATTCAATATTCCAAATTTGGCCTCACCAATGTCTTATTCAATTTAACCATAACACTCCAACTCCTGTGCTCAATGCTTTAATTTATAAAGAGCAATATGCCAAAAGCTCTCTTCATAACCCTATCTACCTGTGATGCCACCTTCAGGGAATTTTGTGTCTGTATTCCCAGATCTCTCTGTTCTACCGCACTTCCAAGTGCCCGACCATTTACCGTGTATGTCCTTTCTTGGTTTGTTTTTCCTAAATGCAACACCTCACACATGTCTGCATTAAATTTCATCTTCCATTTTTCAGCCTATTTTTCCAGTTGGTCCAGATCCCTCTGCAAGCTTTGAAAGCCCACCTCACTGCCCACAACTGCAAATTTGTGTCAACTGCAAATTTACTGATCCAGTTTTCCACATTATCATCCAGATCATTGATGGAGATGACAAACAACAATGGTCCCAGCACCGATCCCCCCAGAGTCACCGAATGTCGATAGATTCACCTCCACCACTTCTGCAGCCACACAGAGTTCAGTCCAATTCATCGGCAGCCCAAACTCCAGATCAGAACCTCTGATGTGATCAGGGACCCTCCAGCACCACAGCACATCTTTGCATCCCATTTCCAATATCTGGTACCCTTCCAGCCAATTTGAGCCAGTCTCCAGCAGTCCATAGCCCGGCACACATCTCCCAACACCAGTCTGCAGCAGCCCACAGCTTCCATGGGTTTCTCGCCTCGATTCGCCAGCAGCCCACCGCATTCACTGGTCCCTCAGCCTCAGAGCCCCCTCACTGGTTCGCCGCCGTAGTCACTGTCCCCATGGGTCATCTCCTCCACTTCTCCCTCTCAGATGGTGTGTGATCTTCTCATCCTCTGGTCCCCTGCTCCAGTTCTCTGCTTCCCTGGAGTCTGCAGCCCCTCATGGCTGCTGCCGATTAATAGATGGCGCCATTGTGGGTGCAGACCCACAGGCACAGGATTTCAACTAAAACCACCATCGGCTCCCTCCACAGGCCATTCAAAGCCCATCCGGAGCCAATGGCAGTTGACTGAGTGGATGGACCCCGCATGAGTGCTGCATCTCCGCTCCCTTGCTCTCCGTGGGTACGCACTAGTGGCAGATAGCGTCGCCATCTTGAAGGACTTTTTGCACTACCAATTAGTGATCATTCCGTCATGGCAGCAGGAAAAAAAGAATTTCTGGGATGTATGTGAGTGTTATGTATGTTCCGTGACAATAAATCTGAAATCTAAGCGCATTACTATACCAACTTTATTGCTACTACAATGGGATCACTAATCATATGCTAGCCTTCAGTGACATAAAGCTGTGACTGGAGCAAAATTTATCACAGGTACAAAATAATAACGGTGCAAAAAATCCTTTTTCTCACCACCATGATGGTGCAGGAAGTAAGATGCACCTTCAAATCATCTCAGATTTGTGTTTCTTGCTCACACATGTGCCAAAGTCTAAAGGTTCTTGGGTCGAAGACACCCAGCATTTCCCTCTAGCTCTCGATCTGAGCTGTGCAAACATTGAACTTTACAGTACATAAACCCTGGCCCTTCACTCCAACTTGCCCATGCTGACTAAATTTTGTAAGCAAACTACACCCATTTTTCTGTGATTTGCCCATATCCCTCTAAATCTTAACTATTCATGGTATAACATCTCTACAAAGAAAAAAGTAAATGCCATTTTCTCACTGTCTTTATTTGTTTAATAAACTAATATCATGTACTCAGTAACAATGTGAAATATATTCAAACCAAAAATAAAAAAGTTACTTTAACTTTTATGATTATTTCAAATATTGACTTTTTGACCCAGCAAGAACTAGATCTAAAATGGAGTTCCAGTGTGGTTACAAAATGGAGTTCCAGTGTGGTTACAAAATGGAGTTCCAGTGTGGTTACAAAATGATGAATTAATATATATATACATACACAAAATCTAATCTTGATACAAAATAAATCCTGTAAATGTACTATCATCTTCATTGCTGGCAAAAACCCCATTCCACTCTCGAGTTACCATCAACCAGATTTCATCATTAGGTCTCAATTTAAGAATAACCATGCCAGATGCTTGATCTATATCTTGACCAAAAATTGCATCTCTACTTTTCAGGATCCGAATGCCATTTTTAACCAGACTAATTCTTATAGGTCTACTTCTCACGGTCAAATGATATGAAAAGAGGTAAACACCCCCAATACCGCAATGGAACTTTCCAGTTTCTGGGTTGTAGATGTTCTGGTCATTATAGAAAATTTTCTCAAATTTTATTGGGGTACCAACTGGAGGGAAGGACTTGTTTGGCAACAATCCTACACTAAATGCAGATGGTGTAATTTTTGTATCCTCGCCTTTTTGCCCTGGCAAACCTCTTAGTCCACGACTTCCTCTAAACCCACGCAGACCTCTGCTACCATCTCTTCCTTTTGGACCTGTTAATCCTTTCGGCCCCAGTAATCCTCGGTCCCCCTTGTCTCCTTTTTCTCCTTGATTTCCCTTTTCACCATTAATTCCATCAGCTCCCTTGATACCATCAGTCCCCTGCTCTCCTTTTTCTCCTTTGTCACCTTTTTCACCATCTGCACCAGATTCCCCGTGACTTCCCTTCTCTCCAACGTCCCCACACTCTCCTTTCTCTCCTATGTCACCTTTCCCACCTTTCTCACCCTTTCCACCAGTTAACCCCATTTTGCCCACATCTCCCTGCTCTCCCTTTTCTCCTTTGGTTCCATTTTCACACGGACCTCCTTTGTCTCCTTTATCTCCTTTAAATCCAGGCAGGCCAATGTTCCCTTTATCACCTTTTGCTCCTTGCTCACCTGAAATAAAAACACAAAGATGGCTGGAAAAATCTTCTAGTGTTCAGAAGTTACAAGGATTTGAAATGAAAATAATAATAAATCAGAAGCATGCTTCAAAAGAATTATAAACAAAAATAGGATGGATTTTCAGTTATGCTAAGCACTTAACTGGTGACTGAGAAACAAGGGTAAGCAGATGAATTGCACTTTCTTCTACAATTATTCACATTAATATGCACTAAATTTGTTAAATAGACTAAACTGTCGCATTTTATTTAATGCAAAAGTTCAAACAGAAAACAAAGCAATCAATTTATAGTCAGGAGATTGAGGTAATTGAAGGACAAATTGAATTTAAAAATTTTTAAAAATTTAACCGCATGATATTGCTAAAATATTTTCTGCTATAATGGTGATTAACAGCTATTAAACAAGATAATCCCCTTTATTTTGGTAATGTAGATTTGTGCTACATAATTTTAGGAGATATTTTGGGTGAATGTTTAAGATCCACTTTCTTGTAATTTAAGTTGTTAAAATATTTTCAGTATCTTTAGAAAAGAGCATTGCATAATTGTACCTAAAGATCATTGAATCTTTCAAAATAACAATAATTCAGAAAATACAAATCACCAGAATACTTGCAATATTGAGAGCTAATCAATGGAACAGCCTCCATTATCATTAACAATGCTCATATAATCTCAAAGGGTGGGTAGTCTGTTAAATAGCTCTGCAATCCAAAATGTTCTCAACGAAGATCATTACAGTTTCATTTAGAATCTTTAAATCCTCTTTGATTATTCCTTTTCCGATTCAAAATGACATCTTGAATAAGAGAGCAGCCCAATTGCTAACCCCTTCCAAGTATTATTGCATTGAAACAAAATTAGGAGGGGAGAAGTGAAGAGTGGTTATCACTCCTATAAATTATGCCTGCTTTCAGAGTTCTTTTCACCAACAATTGTGAAACAGGCAAATGTAGAGGTTTGTCATTTACCTGTGTGCTGAATTGCACTTTACTCTCACTGAAATTCCTCAACATTACACCAAAGTTAGATTTTAGATCTCCTTTTTGCATGAGATTAAAAGGTTGTTTTCTGAATTAACAGCTCCTTTGAAAATGAACCGATTCTTGTATAATCTGATTTTCTCATCAAAACATGTTTTCCTGTATATATCAAAAAGCAAAGAATCCAAATGCTGTGAGTTAGATATCTATTAAAAAAAAGATGCTGGATATGTCAGCAGGATGGAGAAGAACAAAATTGAAGTTTCTGATTGAAGATCTGCTGAAAGAATTAAACAGTTATACTTTTCTCAAATGCTGTTAACCATTATTGAATATAATAATATATAAAAGTAAAAACAGAGGATGTGGGAACAGAAAGTACTGGAAATGCTCAAGAGGTCGGGCAGAATTTGAAGAGACAGAAATAGAGTTTACAGGCTAGAATTTGTTTACCTGATCCCTTACCTCGTATCATCATCTGTAGTTTCCCCACACCCATATTTACCTGGTATGAACTTGGAGGGACAACTTTGCTGGTACACAGTGCCCTGGACTCTGGCAGTATGGCCTGAGCAGTGGCAGAACCTCCAATGGTAGATTAAATTCTCCCCCAAAAATGCCATGAAAGTTTTAATATTCATCAAAGTTCCATGCATTACTTTGGTCGTGATCAAACTTGTCAAGGAAATTTCATTATATTTCTGAAATGTAGAGGCTTAAAAAAAATTAAAATTCACCAGATGCTGCTGATGTGTTCTTCAGGACTCGGCTAGCTCGGTCAGTGACGGTGGACATTAATCCCTAGTACATGCCTTTGTAGTTATCATTATTCCTCCCATCTAGTGTCCCAACATATATCAGTAAAGATATAACCAGGTAACCAGGAATAGAATGATCCATCAGGTGCAATGAGGCTTTACAAAACCGGAACCGATGCTCAGGATTCCCAAGGCTATTCTCTCCCCATAAATGACTACATCAGTACCACTGAGGAGACTGTCTTGTCAGTGAGATGACATACCTTGTGGTGGCAAAGGCTGGCACATTGATTTTGAGGATTAACAGAGGGTGTTCCTCAACTAGAATGTATGGCAGTTTACTTCTCTCCAGATGATTGTGTGGCCTGGAAGCAACTTAGCCATGTTTCAATAAATACCCAAGTCACACCAGATGATCAATCCAATATTCTCATGTTTCAACGTAGTGGTTTAGATACAAATTAAAATGGGATCCTAGTCACCAAATTTGTGCTGTCAATCATCCATGTCAATTTGTGTTCAAGGATGATGGATAAAACTATATTCGGAGTTAGATAATGATGGTGCAAAGCTGACAGTTGGTGTGGGTTGTGAGGAGGATACAGAGAGGCTTCATGGATACAGACAGATTAAAACAACATGGCAAATGGGACATCTGTTCAGAAATACGAGGTCAACACTATGGGAGAAGAGTAGGGTTTTCATGAAGTGGTGAGGAACTGAATACTGTTAGTTTTCAGATGTGCATGGGTGTTCTTTGATACAAGTTTTTATGCAAGCACTGCAGCAATTGAGAAGTTAAACAATATGATGGCCTTTATGGCAAAAGACTTGAGTGCTTAATTTAAAAAATACTCCGTAGTTAATAGCCTTGATGATATACCCAAGATACTGTGTACAGTTCCAGCCCCCATAACTAAAGAAATATGTGCTGAGAGTAGAGAGAATTGAACAAAGATTAGTGATTCCTATCACAGAGCAATTGTTCAAACAGGAGGAATGAACCTCTCTCTCAGTGTTAGCAAGAGCAATGAGCTCATTATGGACTTTTGGAGGAAGGGTGAAGCTCACTCCCCAGCCCACATCAATGTTGCTAGAGTGAAGATTGATTCAGGTCCCGAGGTAAACATCTCAGTGTCTCATCCTGATCCATCAACTCATCTAGTTTCTCAGAAGCCTGAGGAAATTTGGCATGTCACCAACATCTATCAACAACTTCTCTAGGTACACTAGTGAAACTATCCCATGAGGATGGAAGACTGCATGGTGTAGGAACTTCTCCATTCCAAGACCACAAGAAATGACAGACAGGGCAGTTGTGAACGTGGCTCAGCCCATTATAGACAATTCCCTCTCTTCCATCAACTCCATCTATAACTTCCACTGTCTTGGAAAATAAATTAACATATTAAAAAGACTCAACCCATCCTGGCCACATTCTCGTCACCCCTGCATCCATCAAGAAGATTCATAAGTGAGATCACACACCACCAGATTCAAGGCAGTTACCAAACTCCTTAATAACCCCTAAATTTTGTTGTCTTTGCTCTGTACTACCTGATATCTTTCTGTAACAGCATTTTGTACTCTGCTTTACTTGTTATACCATGTATGAGACAACTACTGGTCTAATTGCAAAGCTACCTCTATCTCTGCATTTTTGATATGTGACAGTAAATACTCACCAGGCTTAATGGGCTAGATGCAAGGAAGTTTCTCCTAACTGATCTGTCTAGTAATACTGTTAATAACCTCAAAGTAAAATGTCAGCCAGAAAATACTGAAGTAACAGGAAAGGTTTCCACTCAGACTGTAGCGAACCTTTCGAATTTTATATCTGAAGTCTATGCAGGCATTGTCACTGAGATCATTCAAAGTAAGAATGATATATTTTATTAAAATTATGAGACTCAAGGGAATATGTACATAAAAGTGGTACTGAGGTAAATGATCAGCTGTGAGCTATGAATGATAGCAGAGGTATGTGGGGTCATATAGCCAATTCCAACATCTATTTCTTATGTTTTTTTTAACCAGTAAGGTTATTTGGGCTCTGAAATATATCATAGATAGTTTGAGTAAATGGGAAAAATCTTAGCAAATGGAGTTTCATGTTGGAAAATGTGAGATTATTCACTTATGTGAGAAAAAAAAAATCAAATGAAAATCTATTCCTTCCATAAAGTAGAATATAAAAGGATACCAGTGAAACACAAAACATTATCAAGTAATAATATATTGGCCTTTATGGCCTGGAAGAATGAACTTTAAAAATATTGTTACCATTGCACAGGGTATTAGTAAGGTCACACCTGATGGACAGTGTATGAATTTTGGTTCCCTAATATAAGAAAGGATTGGAGCAGTCCAGAAGAGAATCAATGGGCTAGTTCCTGGAACAGTATGAAATATTAGGATGTGAAGGGGGAGGTGGAACATTCCTGATCCTGTTTTCTTCTGTTTGTGTGTTTCTATTGCTTCTGCTTTTTTATTAATTTTTAAGATTTTTAGGTTTGATTTAAATATTTTGTTTGGGAATAGGAACAAATGAAACGATATTATCCGTTGTAAGATGGGTTATAATCAATCACAGAAAATAGAGTAAATAACAATCTGCCATCTATTACCATGAAAACCCCTCTTTTTAATGCGAAGATCACTTGATATTATTTTATACTGAGCTTCTAAATGGGGCATTTCATTAGAATTTTGGACAATAAACATGAATTTGTGATTGGATCAATTGCATCTTCATTACCATACCTTTCTCCCCTGGTTTTCCTACAAATCCTGGAAGCCCATCAAATCCATCTAGACCACGGTCTCCTTTTGGTCCTAAACACAAGAATGTCTTGTTTTAAAACGAGTACATTCAATATTTAGTTTTAGAAGACAAAATGCACCCCTCTAAATTGCACCATATATCAAAATTCAATTATAATAACTTAAAAAAAGGTTAATTTGTCAAGAAGAAACAAATATAAATATGGAATTCCCTCTCAAAGTATCCTGAGAGAGAATATATTCACACTTGAAAACATGGCATAGAGTTATGGATATATAATATACTCATGTAATTGTCAAATTTTTGACCACTTATTTTGGGCCAAAAAAAAGGAGCGGGGGGTGGGTCAAATTTTGCAAACTTTTGACCTTGGTAAGTACTTGCATCATTCAAGGTGTCAAGAGCTCAGATGGCCAGGAGCTCAGATGGCCAGGAGCTCAGATGGCCAGGAGCTCAGATGGCCAGGAGCTCAGATGGCCAGGAGCTCAGATGGCCAGGAGCTCAGATGGCCAGGAGCTCAGATGGCCAGGAGCTCAGATGGCCAGGAGCTCAGATGGCCAGGAGCTCAGATGGCCAGGATCAGGTGGTAAATTCAAGTTTGGGGCATTGGGAGCTCAGATGGGTGGGTGGCCATAGTTTTGACAGTTGAGATGGGTGGGTGGCCAGGGCAAGGATCCATGGTCAGAAGCTCAGATGGGCAGACAGCCAGGGTGCCAGGAGTTCAGATGGATAGGTGACCGGGACAAAGATTCATTGATGGGCATCAGGAGCTCGGATGGGCAGGCGGTCGGGGCAAAAAAAAAGCCAACATTTACATAGGTCAGACAAAAACATCCAATTTTTTTAGCCTAAGGAGGGGGTGAGTCAACTATTACACAGTATCGATGTTTGGCTTGGCTTCGCGGACAAAGATTTATGGAGGGGTAATGTCCACGTCAGCTGCAGGCTCGTTTGTGGCTGACAAGTCCAATGCGGGACAGGCAGACACGGTTGCAGCGGTTGCAAGGGAAAATTGGTTGGTTGGGGTTGGGTGTTGGCTTTTTCCTCCTTTGTCTTTTGTCAGTGAGGTGGGCTCTGCGGTCTTCTTCAAAGGAGGTTGCTGCCCGCCGAACTGTGAGGCACCAAGATGCACGGTTTGAGGCGATATCAGCCCACTGGCAGTGGTCAATGTGGCATGCACCAAGAGATTTCTTTAGGCAGTCCTTGTACCTCTTCTTTGGTGCACCTCTGTCTCGGTGGCCAGTGGAGAGCTCGCCATATAACACGATCTTGGGAAGGCGATGGTCCTCCATTCTGGAGACGTGGCCTACCCAGTGCAGTTGGATCTTCAGCAGCGTGGATTCGATGCTGTCAGCCTCTGCCATCTCAAGTACTTTGATGTTGGTGATGAAGTCGCTCCAATGAATGTTAAGGATGGAGCGGAGACAACGCTGGTGGAAGCGTTCTAGGAGCCGTAGGTGATGCCAGTAGAGGACCCATGATTCATAGCCGAACAGGAGTGTGGGTATAACAATGGCTCTGTATACTCTAATCTTTGTGAGGTTTTTCAGCTGGTTGTTTTTCCAGACTCTTTTGTGTCTCTTTTGTTTTTCCAGACTCTTTTTCCAGACTCTTTTCCAAAGGTGCTATTTGCCTTGGCGAGTCTGTTGTCTATCACGTTGTCGATCCTTGCAACCGATGAAATGGTGCAGCCGAGATAGGTAAACTGGTTGACTGTTTTGAGTTTTGTGTGCCCGATAGAGATGTGGGTATCGATGATTACACAAGTATATATGGTAAGTAAATTGGGCCAATTTGACTGGATGCATGTTGTACCTTAAGTGTACAAAAGTGTCTTTTTTTTAAACATCCAATGCATCTACCCTGTGAGAACCATAATTCTCATCACAGTGACACCAGGCATAGATATTTCAAAAATCTGGTGAGGTCGAAGCAATCGATAGCAGAATGCCAAAGGGAGTAGACACCCAAGTTTTCACATGACAGCACAGTTAGTGTAGCAGTTAGCACAATGCTATTACAGCTCTAGTAACCCGGGTTCAAATCCAGTGTTGACTGTAAGGAAATTGTACGTTCTCCCCATGTCTGAGTGGATTTCTTCCAGGCACTCTGGTTGCCTCCTATTCTTCAAAACATATGGCGGTTGTAGCTTAATTAGTGTATTTAGGGGGCACAGGCTCACAGGCTGGAAGGGCCTGAAACCTTTAGATGCGGAACATCTAAATATAAAAATAAATTGCATCTTCATGAATGAGGTGACTAAAAGGAAATCGATGTCTTTCTGCATTCTGTATCCAAGAAACTATTCTGAACACCAATTATTTACGGTAGTGATCAAGGTAGCCCAGGACTTGGCTACCATGCCAGACAAAATGGAATGAATATATGTGTATGGGTCATTGAATCCATCTAAAAATCCTATCTTGACCACCATCGTACAAAAATCTCTGTCAATTGCATCTCCCAATTGAAATGCATAAACTTTTACCACCCACACCTACCCTATAAAACTTTCAAACGTTCACATTTATTTAATCAATGTAATCTTTGCAACATAATTTAAAATGTATTTTTTGGGACAAGTTGGCAATAAATTGGTAAAGCCAATATCTGGACTAGCCATTAACAAAGCAGCCACCACAAATCCCTGGCCAGCAGTGGGTTGGAGTTCAATCAACATGATAACATATTCGTATCTAATCTACCTTTTCACATCCCACTGTGCCTTTGTCCCCCAATCTTCAACAATCTCTTTCTGATTTGCAAGTAGTAAATATACACAACTAAATTCACTACCTCTTCTTACCCTGATCCTCACCCTGAGCCTTTCTTTTTTTGGATGAAAAGCTATTCCCATCTCTATAGGATCTGGTTTGCTGAGTCATAATTGAATTAAGAAGAGGGTGCACTGCCAGGCCATTTGACAATAACAGCCATCAAATGAATTGCATTGTCTGAATAGAGAATGGCTGCAGCACGAGCTGTGAGTTGTGTCAGATGCAGATTCATAAAATGGTCTGAAGGCCAAGATTTTGAGTATCACGGTGGTCTTCTGTGAATTTAACAGCCTGAAGCAACTGACAGATGTCAGCATTGATTGCTGAATTCATCCTTCTTTTGTTTATTTTTTTATTTTTCACACTATGAACCATACTAACCAAAATACACACAAACATTTCCCTCTTGAATATACAGTGTCATTTTCTCCCTTTACTCCCCCCCCTCCATTCCATCCCTCCTTCACCCCTCCCTCCCCACCCACTCAATGTTCAACCTATATGATACATTAAACCCATTAAACAGTGTCATCACACAATGAAAATAAACAAGAAATTTGTGTCATCTACTTTTACATACTGGGTCAGTTCATTTCGTCTGCTTCTCCTTCTGTCATTTTAGGCGGTGGAGGTCTGCGGTAGGACTTCTCTGTTGTGTTCCATGTACGGTTCCCAAAATTTGTTCGAATACTGTGATGTTATTTCTTAAATTATATGTTATTTTTTCCAATGGAATACATTTATTCATTTCTATGTACCATTGCTGTATTCTCAGGCTATCTTCTAATTTCCAGGTTGACATAATACATTTTTTTTGCTACAGCTAAGGCTATCATAATAAATCTTTTTTGTGCTCCATCCAAATCAAGTCCAAGTTCTTTACTTCTTATATTACTTAGAAGAAAGATCTCTGGATATTTTGGTATGTTGCTTTTTGTGATTTTATTTAATACCTGGTTTAGATCTTCCCAAAACTTGTCCACTTTCTCACATGCCCAAATTGCATGTACTGTTGTTCCCGTTTCCTTCTTACAACAAAATCATCTGTCTGATTCTGTTGGGTCCCATTTATTTAACTTTTGGGGTGTGGTGTATAGCCTGTGTAATTCATCCTTCATGCACTTTGCTCCCCAGCTTGGTGAATAAATCTTTTCTTAGTAAAAACACAGAAATGCTGGAGGAACTCAGCAGGTCTTGCAGCGTCCACAGGAGGTAAAGATATATAACCAGTTGTTCCAGGCCTGAGCAAAAAGCAGGCGGGTGCCTGAATTAAAAGGCTGGGGAGTAGAAAAGAAAGGGCAGGGGGAGGAGCACAGACCGACAGACAAAAGGTGATAATTGGATATGGATAGGAAAGAGGAAAGATGAGAATTGATCGGCGGAGGGAGGGTTTGGCTCTGTGAATGCAAATCTGAGTGAGAGGAGAAAGAGGGAAAAGGAAAAAGAGAGAGACAGACAGACAGACAGACAGACAGACAGACGAAAGGAGACAAAGGGATAAATGGAGGGGACGCTAACAGAAACCGGAGAAATCAATGAGAGGGATGGTGCCAGATCAGAGACACAAGGGAAGGTTAATGTCAGGTACATCCAGACTGCATATGCAACTCACTCAGTAGCTCACTGGTCAATTTGATGAGCTGCGCAAAGTAATCCACAAATATGTGCTTGAGAATAGTTCTTATTATGTCGGAGCCGCTGCTATCAAAAGAACAACTCAGTGACACAACTGATTAATTCTTGGACTGAGGTATTCGATATTTAGCTTACCTCGTTCTCCCTCAGAACCCCTTACACCAGGAATCCCTGGGGTCCCAGGTAAACCTGCTATCCCCTGATCTCCTTTTTCACCTGGTGATCCTGTAATAAATGAAAAAAAATAACAAGTGTCAGGTTGAAAAATTCTAAGTATTTTTGAGTTTAAATTAAAGACCAAGAAGAAAATTTTATCAAATAATGCAATAATTAATTAATGACAAATATGATTGCCAATTGGCAATGTTGGAAGAGACTCAATTCCTGCTCTGTTTTACATCTTTTACTATTTTTATGCCATAAAATGCTCAAGAAAGGACTTGCAGTAATAAATTGTGGGTGGCTCAGTGTCACTGTAGGTTTTGCAGCTGTCTCACAGCTCCAACAAGCTGTTTTCAAGTTAATTCAAGTTTATTGTCATCTGTTTCCTGGTCCTCAGTGCAAAACACCCAGACACACAAATAGACATAGTACACATACAGACAAGCAATGCAGATATAGAACAAGTATTCAGATATACAAATAAATAAATAAATGTTGCTTCATCAATATAAGAGTGTCAGATAGGTAGTGTGAGTAGTTCATTTTGTCATTCAGCATTCTCACTGCCCGTCGGCAGAAGATGTTTCTCAGCCTGGCTCTGATATTCATGAATCTCTTGCCTAACTGGAGCAGCTGAAAGATGCTGTGTGTGGAATGAAAGGGGTCTTCAATGACTTTGTGCACCCTCCTCAGATAATGATCCCAGTAGATCACGTCGATTGGGGGAGTGGTGGGGAGGGGGGAGAGGGAGACTCCAGTGATCCACTCTGCCATTCTTATAGTGCTGTGAATTGAATTCAGATCCATTTCACAGTGTACCACACTGTGATGCAATCACTTCTGACATCCAATGCTGTCAGTGTGGAGTTTGCACATTCTCTACACTGACAGCATTCTGTGACTGCATGGGATTCTCCCAGATATTCTCATTCCTTGCATATCCCAAATTCATACTGGCTGATGGGTCAATTGTTCACTGTAAATTACTCTGATGAGGGTGGCTGGTGGAAAAATCAGGAGTGTGTTAATAGGCACGCGTGCATGAATACTTACAGTGAAATAACTGGGGAAAGGAAATGAGAGCTGGCCTGGACAAAGGGCCAGATGCTATCCTTCCATGTGGTGAGAAAATATGAATAATTCTTAAATCTGTGAGCTCTGCTTTTCACAAGATGAATAGTGTTTGATGATTGCAATACATTGAAACAAAAACATAAATATTCAAAGGAATATGACTGGCACCATTCAGCTACGTTTTAATTTTTTTTGCATTTTGTTATGGGTGAGGGTATAATTTAAACACTGATCAGTTGTTTTGGGGGGCTTTCAGAGAGCTCAACCCACAAAGAGGGACAAAGATTCAGAAACCATGTCAATGCACCAACTTCCAAGTAACAATGCTTTAGGGAAATATTAAAAGCGGCAGATTAGAAATGTTAACACATCAAATAATTGTCAAGCATAATGTTGATTGTAACTTTGGTGCTGGACTATTTATACACGATGATCTTGTGGATTCTGAAACTCAACAGTGAAGTTGAAGCAAAGGTACATTGACGTTGGGCGAGAGCTAAGGTGACAATCAATCATTAATAAAACAGTTCTTGCTTTGATTGTCCTTGGATTGTTTTATTAATGGAGTAATCGGTTCTTTGAGGACATTTGGAGATTATGTGCTACATTCGTGAACTTTGGGTAGACTCCCTCATTTAGTGAATGTGACAGTTTCCCAAAGCGACAGGCATCTACTCCCCATGCATCATTTACTGCTTCTGTAGTGATACTGTCAAATCTAGAGGCTCATGACAGAAGGCAATGAGGAACTTCTCAGTGACACAAAGACTGTGCCTATATGCACTGTATGGAGAATTGGAACAATCCACTGTGCAGGAGACTGGAGGCTGAGTATCATTGTCAGGGAAGAAAAGGTGTGACAGGCCAGGTGAGTATACAACTCTGCAGCTTCCTAGAAGATGACCATCTGCTTGCTAGAATTGATGAACATGCTGTCTCAAGCTGAGTGATTGTTAAACCCAAAAATAATCAAAAGGTTGTGTTAAAGTAGTTTAATAAATGCCGTGAAAAACCTTTGAGGTCTGCTGCTGTGATTCCCCTCACAGGCATCTACTCCCCATGCATCAGGAAATTAATGGGTTGAATCTTTCAGATGGTTTCCTGATTGCTACATAATGATAGGCCAGTTAGAAAGAGTGCATGCGTCATTGTGTTCTAGACATTATTGGCCTGTACACTGGAACACAAAATCATGAAATGAAATGTATTCCACCATTGGACTCAGCAGTGGACCTCCATCACAGCTCAATTTTTGTTTAGGGTTGCTGGTCTTCACCAAGAAGGTCAATGTTGAGAAGAGGTTTCTTTACTTTGTGGTATATGTGACTTTCATTCACTTGCATTGATTTCAAATCAATTTCTTATTCTCTTAATTTTTTAATTATAACTAATTTCAAGTTTTTTCAAACTGAATCCAAATGACTATGAAAGATAGGAATAGTGGGAAAAAACTGTTGGAAGTCAGTTGGGAACCACGCAACGGCTAAGATAAGCACAATCGAGCATTGCATGAGATGCAAACACAAGCCTCACAGAGACAAAGGAACAGAACCAGGCCACTAGGCCCATTGAGTCTGCTCCATAAATCTACACTAAGCTACTCTACACTCAGACCAGACTCAATGTACTTCATCTCTTGATCAAAGCCAAAATCTCTAAAACCAACCATTGCTTTCATAATTATGGTGGTGTGATCAAGATATTATGAGTCTACTTAACCATTTTAATCAATATAAAAATAATTACAATAATAGATAAATATTGCATCCAACTGAATACTGTAAATCCTCAAACAAAAGCATATTGACCCATTTCTATTCCGAAAATCTAAAATATGAGTATTTTAAACAATATCAGCCCTTTTCTGGCAGATTAATAACAATTTTCAAAATCTCAATTTATGTTTTTCATATTTTAACTTGAACATAATTTTAACTGTAGGTTGTTTAGTCAGTAACTTACTTGAATGAAGAGCTAAATTTAAGTTACACAGTCAGAAAATGCTGCAAACATTCAGCAGGTCAAGCTCACAAAGGATTTTTTTTCTTGCACCTTGGAAATTGTAATTATTTATTATCTGTGCATCTTTTATATTTATTATCTCTTTTTAAAATTTAATGTACACTATTTTACTTGTTAAAACAAAATACCACAAAATCCCTGTTATCTGGAATTCAAGCAACTGGTAAAAAAAAACAATCGCAGAAAATAAATACCAGTAGGTAAAAATATGAAAGTTTAAACTTAGTGCCGCTTCGTGGTTAGTTCGCTTTCTCTAAGTTTTCAATCTGTATGCCAACTCATCTCCTTCCTTTATACAACCCACTACCATGGTATCATGGGCAAATTTGTAAATGGTCTTACTGTCACACCGAGCCACACAGTGGTAGATGTAAAGTGAGTAGAGCAGGGGGCGAAGGACACAGGATCTGGAGCTCAGCTTGCCAATGGTTCGACTCAGAGGCTACGGGAGCAATGGAGGTGAATCCACATTCAGTGTCTCTGAAGTAACTCACTTTTGCTTCTGTTTCTCTGAGGGGCAACTAAGCTAATGGCAACTCTGTCTTTACAGTAGACCAAAAATGAAGTATATCATGGATCTTACATTTTTAATATATTATTATGATTATTATCTATTTTTAATGTAACAATAAAAGGAACCTTTTTGAGCCTTTTATTTGCTATAGATTTTTCAGGGATATTTATTAGCATGTCAACAAAAGAACAGCAATAAAAATAGCTTCAAAAAGCAATGCAATTCATAGCAGCAATTCAGTCAACAGACCCTGGCCACACACAGGTTCAGCTAGTAATATTACATGCATTCTTCTATCTCATTTATCACACTGAGATGAGAACTATGGCATTAAAATTTGGAGTGTTACTTTCTTTAAAATTTCATATTTTCCATTGCATCCAGAGCAAATTGCAGCTGTAAATTGTCAGTGACCAACACACATATGATATTATACTCTGGCTCGATAGAGGATGCAGAAGATTTACAAAACATTTCCACCTCTATATCATAATTACCTGCTTCGCCTGGCTCTCCTGGTTCACCCTTTTGACCTGGTACTGGGGGGCAGCAGTCACAGCAGTTAAAAAGGAATTCATCTGAATCAATCGTAAAATTTCCATTATCTTCAAATGGAGGGACTGTTGGGAAGGTGTCAAATAAACGTAGAGATGTTGACTTCAATGTGGAACTTTCAGATGCAAGGTCTGAATTATCAGTTGCAACTTCTTCTGCAAGTACAGTTGAGGTTGGAAATAGATCTCTTGTAGAATCTTCATCTTTCTTGAATTCACCTTTTGCTGCCATTTTTGCGATTAAGTGGAACAATAGCAGTTTTGTATGCCAAGAAAGACCAAACATTGTTCCAACTAAAAACCAGATAAGTAAATATTTTAATGGTACAGGACCAAAGAAAAATAACTTGCATTTGTTTGCATTGTTAGAACGTTGAATGTAAAATACAGGTTACTTAAATATGAAAAAAAAACTAAAGCCTTTATTTCAAAAATTTTGCTTCTATTAAGTTTTGCAACACATCTATCATCTTTCAGCGACCATTTCAATGGTGCACAGCAATTATCCAGAACTAAGAGAACTTATTTATACCCAACCTGCACAAATGGAGCCTTCACAAACAGCCATATTCAAAGGTGTCAATGTTGAACAGCAGCTAAAACTATCAATGTGCAACAACAACAAAAAATAAAATAAAATATGGCTGTATCTCAAAGCAGAATAATGCTATAATAATATGTAATATTGCTTATTAAGTTTGAGAATTATGTGCATATATATCTAAAAAACAATATTTGCAAACAGAATAGAAGCATATCCATATAGGTAAAATAATAATTGTGTGCAACACATAAAATTAAGGTATTGAGATCCACTAAGAAGTGTTTTTGAGTACTAGCCAGGCAAGTCAACTCATGTTGACTCTGATTTAATAAAAAAATAGATAAAACAATGCATAAAATTAATTAAATTTAATATTTGCCAACAGCAGGGACTGCAACATCAGCTTTAATAACCAGTCATCAGATGAATGAATTATATGCTTTCAGGTGCATTTTGATCATCAGATAGAAAGTATAGACATGTCAGATATCTAGATTTGTCATATTACCCAAAACCATTTTTGAACATCTAAAAAATTATTTCTCCTCTATTCTTAGTAGCAGCATAAATGATTGTCCTGATTTTCTGGATTTGGTATTATTTTTCACATGTAACTATTAATAAATGTAAATCAAAGGAACAGATTCATCACTTTTGTAACTGGTTAGATGCAGTTGTCCAAATAATTCCATCTTACTGCAAAATCATGAGTCCAGAGTGAAGTATGTGAAGGCTTTATTTGTCAATGTGCAACTATTCCATGATTTTTGGTATAATGTTGCAAATAGCCACATTCTGCTATTATGTTGCTACCACTTGTAATATCCAAGGCCATTTTTTGCAAATATTTAAGAGTTGAATTTGACATAGCTCTTACAATAATGATATTATATATTTTTTTATATATTATCACCATACTAATTTCCATTGGCACAAGTTTTGAAATTGTTTAAAAGTTCCAAAAAAATCCAAAGAATAATAGAAATTGAAATGTACCATTCTAGTCTGAGAAATTCCTAAATACTTAGAGCATTTTATCCAAAGGATGTACAATATAATCACAGATTTCTAGTTCAGCATAATTTCTTAACATTTACAAGAAATATTTCTGGGGAAAAAAACATAATACATTTAACTGCATTATGCTGAAGGTTTTACTGATTTAAATCTTTTCGTCATTTTTTTTGTTCATTATAGGTTAACAGCAGTATCAACTTTGCATGGGGTCATTTCAGAAAAAAAAGCACAAGATTTCAGTGTAATGCACTTTTTGAAATAGGAAGTACAGCAATGACCATTAACAGCCATTGGTCTTCTTATCTGCAAGAGAAAAGGGAGAAACTAAATATTTGCCATTTGCCGTTGATTGTTGATCTTTGGTCATGTATCTTCCAGTGGAGCAATGTTGTGAGTCGTTCAAGCAATGGCCTCACTCGGGTATCAGTAAGCAGTTTTCAGTTCCATTTGTATTAGGTGCAATAGAAAGACACAAACAGGCTCACCATTGTTCCAAACACTTAATGGTACTATATATCCATGTTAGTGCAATATTTTAATGACAAAGGGTTATTTTCTGTTCGTTTGGGGTAAGTAAAACCAACAGTTACCCACTAACAACTGAATTCTTTGTTACAAAATGTAACTCAAGTATGTAATAACTCTGCTCTGATGGTTCTTTAAAACCACTGAAATCAAATATTTGTTGCTTCTTTTCCACCACAATAGAGTTTGATTCTGAGTGAGTTTCAAAATTGTTAAATAGCCAAGATTCAGTGTTAAATACAATCCTCAAATGATATGAATAAAAAACTGTCAGTATTAATACTTTATATAACATATTTATATTAGATTTTTTAACGACCCATGAGGTGCCAAACAGGACAAATAAAAAGCAAATTATTGACATGGTTTCCTCTTCGACTGTGTTAGTGAGTCAAACAAAGTTAAGAGCTATCAGGTTCTTTTTGCATTAGTCCCAAATAAACACCAGAAATATTTCTTCTCCACACTTTATAAAAAGTGTGTTTACTTTACAAGAAATTTCTTCCAGGGTTGATGTTAAAATAAACCATTAAAATACATGTTTATATTGATTATAGTGTACTGTCAATAGTCACAAAGCTGAATTTTTAGATCTTACTATTTGAAAGAATATACCAAGGTTAATGGTTCTAATGTGCAAACTAGTGAAGTTACCACCAACTACCGTGCTGACATACCTGTTGTGACAGTTCCTTTACCATTTATTTCAAACATCCAGCACCAGTTCGAGCACATGCAGTACATGACCAACATTAACAGATTTATTTCTTAATTAACTTTGTCCCAGAACCAATGACAATGTAAAGAGTTGTTTTTTTTGGAGGGGAGGGAAAGGTGATTGGCTGAACGTTCTTCAACACTCCAATGATGAAGCAGAAAGTTCTCCACTATTTTAACTGATGTATTTTGCATTTCAATGGCCTCTTGTTCGTTTTATTTTTTTTTAACTTGTCATTGAACTATTTCGTTGTATAACTAAATCTCAACAGGATGTCCCATTTTAATTAAAATAGCACATTTGTAGGTTGATGATACTTGGCAAAAGGAACAGTGGACAACGTGTGATTCCTTTAAAGTTGGATTTCGTGGTGACGCCACGTTGTTATCTAACTGTGCTCATCTTAATACAAGTCAAAAATGATTAATATCCAAAAGGTTTAACTCCCGCTTATTATTTAAGAACAAATGGGCATTTACTATTAATGATTACATTTTGGTATCATCCAAGCTTTGAGAGAAAGATTTGGAAACTGTTTTGCGAGTCAAAGCCAAATGGCAAACAGAGACATGTGAAACTACTGTATTACTTTATTGGGTGTTTAAGAATTTTTCAGAGCCAACGTTGACTTTCAAATCTAAGTCTTGTTCAATGTTACATCGTTCTCATCAAAGGAAGCTCGAATGGCCCCAATTCCTGGATTTGTTCCCTCCCCCCGTTTTATGGTTGATTTCATATTGCCGCAAATTTCCTTCTACTGAAACAAAGGCGCATGTCGCGTATCAAATCCATTTGGTGTCTTCGGAGGCAGAGTACAGACAGGGACCTTCCCCAAGCCTCGGGGATATAAACGTGCCGTTGTTATTCTTGCAGAGTTTAATGGTGTATAGTCAAATATAATTACATATTCGTCGACCTTGTATTGAGATGCTAAAGTGTTACATTAAATTTAGATCGTTGTGCAGAGCTTGGCTGTTGGCAAGATGTTCAGCACCAGGGTTTCCTCCAATGCGAGAGATGTTGCCTTTAAATTTTACTTAATCTGGAGTCCGTTTTCTAAAGTCGCCGTGAATGCGATGCTTTGCACACTGTGAGCAGGAGCTTCAAGGTGGGTGCCTGCCCGTGGCAAGATTCTCCTTGGACTCAGGGTGTGGGCTCCGCTGCAGTTCAACCCTATCCGCCCAGCGCATCTTCCAGCCTCTCCAGTCGGGAAAGAGAAACAAGGGTAGCAGAGAGCCAGGATGAGAAATAGATTCTTCCCACTGGTAGTGAGGTGAATGAACAGCTCAGGCAAACCCTCCAAGACCATGCTATTTGTTTAACACCCAACCCCAACCAACCAATTTTCCCCTGCAACCGCTGCAACCGTGTCTGCCTGTCCCGCATCGGACTTGTCAGCCACAAACGAGCCTGCAGCTGACGTGGACTTTTTACCCCCTCCATAAATCTTCGTCCGCGAAGCCAAGCCAAAGAAGATTTATATATACACACTGCATTGAACCGTTTGTTTGTATGTATGTGTCCTATGTCTGTGTTTGTCTGCATGTTTTTACACTGAGGACCTAAGAATGCTGTTTCATCCAGTTATACTTATGCAATCAGATGATAATAAATTGGAACCTGAAACTTGACCTTTGAAAAATAACCTTAATAAACAACTAAATCTTGATTAGTTAAGAAAGGAATGAAAAGTAATAAAAAAGACTTTATTAACCAATGTGACTGTACATGTTCAATTGCTGAACATGCCCATGGGAGGGAGGAGCAAGAAGGGAAGAAAGTCCCCTTCCACCTTCTCCCTCCTTCCAAGGCCAGAAGCTCCCTGAATGCTCCAATCACAATCATCAACCCCACTCCAAGGCCAAATGTTCATACAGCTCCACTCACTCATCTTCAGGGCCTCCTCTAAGGATGGGTTCACTCTGTGGGCCTACCCTCCTCTAGCTCCCACTAATTCAACATCTCACATACTAAATAAGAGAGAAGGCTGAATCATCCAAAACTCAGGCAGCTCTCGATTCCAAGCCACTGGATAAGAATTTTGAATTTTTTTCAATTTCAGAAAAATAAATGGTGCAGGAGAGAGGGCTTCAGGTTTCTGGATCTCTGGGCACCCTTCCAGGGATGCTGGGACCTGTTCTGATGGGAAGGTTTGCAGCTGAACTGAAGGGTGACTAATGTCCTTGTAGGAAGGTTTGCGTGTGGTGCTCTGGAGGTTTAAACAAGATTTGCAGGGGTTGAGAATCAGAATGACAGAGCAGACAGTGGAGTAGGGGAGGAAAAAGATGATGTGAAGACTGAATATAAAGTCAGGAATTAAAGGGTTGTACATTGTGGAAATGTTCTCAGGTTCATCAATTTCAGGGAGTATTGTAGGAAAGGCAGATAAGATGAGAGTGTGGATTGGCACATGGAATTATGACATTTGGGTCATTAGTGAAACTTGGTTGCAAGAGGGGGCAGGTCTGGCAGCTCACTGTTCTGAGCTTCCATTGTTTCAGACATGATAGAGTGGGAGGGGTGAAAGAGGGAGGAAGGACGTTGCTCATTATGGAAAATATCACAGTTGTGCTCAGACAGGGCAAACCAGAGGGCTTGTCTACTGAGGCCATATGGGCGAATCTGAGGAACAGGAAAGGTATAACACTAATGGGATTACATTAAAGTCCACCCAATAACAAGAATTGGAGGAGCAAATTTGTAGAGAGATAGGAGACAGCTGCAGGAAACATAAAGTTGTGATAGTAGGAGATTTTAACTTTCCACATATTGACTTGAGACTCTTATACTGTAAAAGGGCTGGATTGCTTGGAGTTTGTCAAATGTGTTCAGGAAGGTTTTCTGAATCAATGTACAAAAGTATCAAAGTGGGCATGAGTTGCTTGATAAACAGACATGAATACAACTACAAACCTTTTAATTTCACTTTGCAAAGTGTGAGAATGCCATTACAGCAAGAAGCACTGCTATAAGCAGCTAGTCCCGCACAAGAAAGTCTGCCTCATAGGTTACATATTTATACAGACAAACTTCCATTTTTCCAGAATATACAAAAAGAATTCTTAGAATTCTCTTTGGATTCATTAACCAGGGTCATGACCTTGTGTCTTTTGTTGCCATTGCCAAATACGGAGTTCATAATTGGCCTGAGCCTTGTGGAATTATAAACAAGAGAATGGAATGCAGTTAGTCTCCCTCTCTCTCTGTCTAACATTTTAAAACTTACATCCTCATTCCATTGAATGTAATGTATAATTGAATACTAGTGAGCTGGAGAAAAGCACATTTACCTAGACTGCAAAGCAAGGTTACTACAAGAAGAATAGCTAATAAAATGATAAATGCTTTTTCAAGCTAGTGGATCCAATATGTTTCAAACTATTGCCCAATGGGATTGGTGTAATAATTATGCATGTCCACCCCGATTTTCTTTAAATCATCTACATGTTGATTCATGTGCTACAATAAGTTGGTAATATTCTCAGAGATGTCTGGGACATTGTCCAACATTCTTGGCCTGTAATAGTGCATGCCTCCACCTGTTTGAAAGCAAAATTCAATTCTGAATTGCCACTGTTCCCATGGCAAAATTCCAGGTTTTATTTACTCAAGTGGCCATATGTCTATCATATTTTGCATTAATCCATACACTGTCATATTAATGGCAAGTCCAAAAGTTGTGGCCTTTGTGAAAGAGATGGAGGTTTGAAAGATGTCAATTTGTCTTGGAGTGATGATGGGTAGAATTGTATGATTAGAAATAGGTTTGCAGAGTGAGAGATGAATTTTAATTGAAGGTGTGAACATTGAAAAATTGACATGATATTAATCTTAATGAAGGGTACATCTAGAGCATAATCAAATTCTACATGTTTAGATAAATGAATGGTATTGACTGACAGAAATTACTGACATCAGAATACATCCAATTTTCCCTCTGTAAATTTATGGGTGAATATTGCTTGTAATAATGAATCTTTTTATACCTAATTACATTTTTGAATTCCTGTTCACATGCATTAATATTTCTTATTTAAACCTGGATATAAATGCTGCCTTTGCAAAATGTAAAGCCATTTTATCAAACACGTGTTATCGAATGTAAATCATTGGTTGCTATTAATCACAATAAAGAATTACACTATATTGCGAAACAGTTCTTCTTTGAGCCATGAAGTACAACCTCCCAGATACAGGTCCTTCAGCTCACAATATCCATGCAATCCATCAAAAACCCATCTATATGATCCCATTTACCAGTACTTGATCTGTAGCTGCCTTTGTGATTCAAAAAAGATCTTGCAATTAAGCAGCATCTGTCGGGGGAGATGAACTACTGACATTTCAGGTCAAGGCCCTGCATTAGGGGGCTAACAAATCCTTTCTCCCAGCTGGTACTCAACCATTGAGTTCTTCCATCAGTTTGTTTTACACTCTAGATTCCAGCATACATTGTCTCATTTATCTCCATGGTTTGTTTATTTTCATCCTCTTATTTATTTGGATCTATTTATTATATATCCCCATCAGGCTCCCCCCTCAGCTCCAAGCAAATCAAACCCAGTTTATCCGTGCTCTCCTCATAATGCTCCGTCACTGGCAAGATCCAAGTGCATCTCCTCTGCACCCTCTCAAGAACAAATTGTCCCTTCTATGATGTAGTCTTGCCAATATTTTATAAAACCATTCTTTAACTTCCCTGCTTTTATATTTCATACACTGGTTATTGAAGGCCAGCATCTGGTATGCCACCTTTACCACCCTATCTACCTGTGCTGCTATCTTCGAGTTCTTTAGTCTTGAAAGGAATTATTAGAAATTGAATTTGAGTCAGTAATAAATTTGAATCACTCATTTAACCAAACCAAAAATGTTTAGGCAGTTACAAAGATTTTACTCACCTCTAACTATAATAAATCCAAGTAAAATAAAATGTAAAGTTGATTAACAAGGATGTGTTACGGAAGTATGTTGTTTTTTGCTATTGTGTCCATTCCCATGATTCAATTGTTGACTATTCTTGTGGAAAAGCCTCTGCAATTTTATGCATAAGTAATGACATTTCACCAAATTTGTGCCAACAAATCTGGAATTTCCATGTGTTATGTGAATGAATTTTGAAGTCCTGGAATTCAGAGCAGTGGCAGTTCTCCAGCACTTATAGAGAGAGAGCCCATTGGAACAGTCTGCTCAAAAATGACTGAATCACAATGGTCAGTTTTACTCCATTCATATTTTTGATTTGGTCAAAAAAAAATTTAGCAGATTTGTGTACTTTGATTTTATTTTTAATACTTGATTAATTGAGAGTCAGAAGCTTTGTACTGAAAAGTATTGATAGCAAGCTCATTTGTAGATCATTTCAACTTAGCTACAGTTTAACTTTTTAACCTCATTATAATGTGTGACTCTCTTCCCTTCACCTTTATTCCACTTCATCCACCTAAACAATAAGGCAAGATTTAATTTTTGGAAAATCCACTTCTGAGAATGAAGCTGTCTTTTATCAACAAGTTTCCCTTTAGAAACCAAATACTTGGTCACTATAGTTTGTGGATTCTGGCCATAATTGATTCACATTTTTGATGTCTTCTATAAATTGAGTGTTTCTTTCAATCATTAGACAAGAAAACACATGTCTCATCTTTAAAGTATTGCTAATCAAATATTTTTATTCTGACAATATTCAATTTATTCAGAGAGAAAGAAATATGTATAAAACAGATCAGTAATAATTGATATGTTTTATGTCTAAGCAACATTCCATTTAGTGATCTATTATAAAGATGACAGAGAATATAACTATCTAAGTATATTCCAAATAAGATATGAGCTATCGGTGTGCATTTAATCAGACAGTAGAAATCCCGAAAAGGTAAACATTATGTTTTGTTTTCCCTTTTTAACACTATTGACAAATTCAAACCAGATTTCATCCCCATGTCTGAGACGCAAGATCAGAGATGCAGAAGCCTGATTAGTGTTTCCTCTCCACAGGCCTTCAAAATTATTAATGAAAGGGGCACCATTAACAATTAAAACAATTCTTATTGGTTTAACTGAGAATATTGCACTATAGGTAAATGAATAGATGCCACTAATTTCAGCAATAAATTTTCCTGAACTTGTATTATACAATTGACCTTCATTAAAGAAAATTGTTTGAAACTGAATCGGAATCCCATTTGAAAGAATATGGAATTGACCTAATAGTCCAACAGAAAATGCCTGCAGAACTGTCGACTCATTTTTTACACCTTCAGGAATTGAAACCTGGGTTATTTCTGGTTGATTAGTCATTCTGTTTATCCCATCAGTAACTGGTATTTCATCCTCGGAATTTTTTTCTCTTAATGAATCAGGAAACCCAGTGCTGCTCGTTGCTTCACGTTTATCACGGAACCGTGATCTGTCTCCAGAATGACTGTATTTTTTTCTCGAATTCCTGTTGCTTCTTTCATCTGATCCTTCATCTGAATCTTCATCTGATCCTTCATCTGAATCTTCATCTGAATCTTCATCTGATCCTTCATCTGATCCTTCATCCCTTGACCCCAGAGAACAACAGTTAGCAGGATTGTTCATTTGGCCTGGGATTTTCATTTCACCAGAATCGTTCTGTCTATTGTCTTCTAATTCTGGAATCTCATTTGATATGTCAGTAGAAGTGTTTTCATTACTAATGTCAGATAAGCCTGAAAACAATATAGAGGACAAACTTGTTAAAAATGAATTCCTTCAGTAGAAAGTAGACACACACAAATAGACCTATTAGTCAATTATTGAGTTATTTGTCACCCTAAATGTAAACAGAGAATTCATAGGTTGATTGTTATTTTCTCAATACAAAATAAGTGCAATGAAAAATAGGAAAATAAAGAAATTGTAATGAATTATAAAAAACTATAGTAAACAAGAGTAAATTTTATTATGGTCACAAATTATAAAATGAAATGAAAGGAATATAAATTAGGCTCCAGTGTATCCATTTTCTGCTGAGGAATGAGGTGTGTCTATGAGTGAAGACATGGTTCCTTGTATTTGTAATATTGTTTATGATTAGAATATTCCTATCAGTCCCATTCCCCTACTTATCTCCCTGTAACCTATTCTCTCTCCTGTGCCTGTCAACTACCCCTTAATTAACCTCTATCACCCACCCAAGGGATAATTTAAAGTGGCCAATTAATCTACCAGTACGTCTTGTGGCGGAAAATGGGAACACCAGGGGGAAACCACATGAAGAGTTTGCAAATTGCACGTAGTCAGTTTTCGAGGTCAGGATCGAATGCAGGCTGCGGGGGTTATGCAACAGGAGCTGTTCTTGCAGTGCTTCCTGATAATTGTTATCCAACAAACATTAACAAATCCATTCTATTCTTTCGGTTGCCTCCAGTAAACCCTTCTCAATTCAATTTAGGAACTCCCAAGTTTTGTCACCAAGGCAGTAACTCAAATTCAATTGGATCATTTTCCTTTTGATATTGGCATGTAGTCAATTGAAATGAGCTTCTAGAACCAGTCCTGAGTGAATCAAGCCATGAGTTAGAACACAGGTTCTCTGTCCGCCATCATTCAAACTGGCCAAAACCTTTACATTTCCTTTTTCGGTCTCTCCTTCATTGTTTTTTATTCTCCTCATCATCACTTCCTCTTTATGGACTCAGATGAAAGTGGTTTCATCTAACATAGAGGAAGAAATAATCTGGGCAACCTGCTACTTATTCTTGCCTCTTAACCCATTGTCCCACCTGTGATCCTTCCTTTACCTTTATTTCTTCCTTTTCGAATACTCATTGATTACCTCATTCTTCATTCTCTTATCTCTCCTTATTTTCTTACACTATAGTCCTCTCTACCTCAGTAGTGCAGTAATTCCAGCCATTCTTGAACTGAGAGGATCCTGGTCCTGACTAGACATATGCAGCATGTGCCATCAATAGCATATTTGCTGAATGCTTAAGATTGAAAGAAGCTGCCAAAGATAGTAAACCTCCCTCCCCCCTAGAGCCTGCATCTACATTTCCCGCTGCTCAGGGAAGGCAGCCTACATACTGAAGGACCCATCACACCCCAGACACACACTCTCATCTCCTTCCTCCCACCCCAGGCTCAAGAGTGTGAAATCACACACCAAGCGGCTTAAAGACAGTTCCTTCCCTTCAGCTAGCAGCCTTCCAAATGAACCCCACAACAGTCCTTGCATGCTGCTCTTGCTTTCTGCCAAATGATCTTTTCTTCATGGTAGCTCCATACTCTATCATTGGATCTTGCCCTTTTATTTATGCAGCTGAATGAATATTACAGTTAAACTGTTAAATTGGTTATGGAAGAGCCCTCCTATCTGAAGCAGCTATAAGGTTACCAATAAACTTAAACATGTAATTTGTAAGTAAAGGTATTAAAACAAAATAGATTTCGTCTTCAGATAAATTGGAACATCATGAGAATTAAATGTTTCATTCCTTCACACAATTCATCTTCAGTCTACTGTTTTTTTTAAAAATAGCAGAAATAATAATTTAGTTTTCCATTATTAGTGCCCTGCCCTGTAATTTTATGAACATATTATTGGATAAAATGCTTTGCAATTGAACTAAAAAAGAGAAATGTTATTTCTCATTTTGGAATTCTCATGAAACATAAAGGTGTTCATCATCAGAGGGAGATTTGTCATGTTCTTCTTAAAATAGGCTTTTTAAAATGTGTTAATTCAAGATGACTAATGCCATTACCATTAACATCTAGTTCTGAAAAAGAAGTTTGTCCAACTTCAGAGCTTCCATCATTTAGAAGAGTTGCCACTTGTGGTCGTGGTACAGTAATTAGGGTACTTGCTTCATTCACTTGAAATCCTCTTTGACTGGTTCTCAATATATCAGGTGAAGTGGTCTCAAATTCTGAGGAAGTGACTGTTGTAACATCTTCAGACTGATTTTCACTTGATCCAAATTCAACCAGATCAATTGGCGTAAAATTTATATCTGCAGAAATGGTTCCATTTTGAGCTTGTATTCTCCAAGCCAAAACTGGCAGCAATATCACAAGTGTAGAGAGCATTTCTGCAAGGTTCCAAAACATGATAAACATATTTAGTGTAATATAATAGATAATAATATGAAGATATTTAGTGAATAGTTCAGATGGCCCATTTTTTTCCAGAGTTTTTTTTACTTACTGAGGTAAACACCATACTGGGGATTCAAAAACTTTTTTTGTATCAACCAATCAGAGACTATCAGTTCAGAAGTAGAGCTCTAAGGTTAAGATCAGCTTTTTCAGGTTCAACAACATATGCAAAAATACAATTCTTTTTTCACTCTGTATTTTTTAATGCCATTTACCAATATGCACAAATCGACAATGTTCTCTCAGACTTACTAACACTTCTACAAAATAGTTATAGCTACAAGGGATTCTTCCATCTTATCAGTCTGAATAAACTCACTTCTTGATTATAGAAGCAATTGAGTCAGGGTTCTGTCTCTCTGCATCACCCAATTTTATAATCTTTCCTTCTACTCTCTTCCCCCACTTGAATATCTTCTTCTTTGGCTTGGCTTCGCGGACGAAGATTTATGGAGGGGGTAAAAAGTCCACGTCAGCTGCAGGCTCGTTTGTGGCTGACAAGTCCGATGCGGGACAGGCAGACACGATTGCAGCGGTTGCAAGGGAAAATTGGTTGGTTGGGGTTGGGTGTTGGGTTTTTCCTCCTTTGCCTTTTGTCAGTGAGGTGGGCTCTGCGGTCTTCTTCAAAGGAGGTTGCTGCCCGCCAAACTGTGAGGCGCCAAGATGCACAGTTTGAGGCGTTATCAGCCCACTGGCGGTGGTCAATGTGGCAGGCACCAAGAGATTTCTTTAGGCAGTCCTTGTACCTTTTCTTTGGTGCACCTCTGTCACGGTGGCCAGTGGAGAGCTCGCCATATAACACGATCTTGGGAAGGCGATGGTCCTCTATTCTGGAGACGTGACCCATCCAGCGCAGCTGGATCTTCAGCAGCGTGGACTCGATGCTGTCGACCTCTGCCATCTCGAGTACTTCGACGATAGGGGTGTAAGCGCTCCAATGGATGTTGAGGATGGAGCGGAGACAACGCTGGTGGAAGTGTTCTAGGAGCCGTAGGTGGTGCCGGTAGAGGACCCATGATTCGGAGCCGAACAGGAGTGTGGGTATGACAACGGCTCTGTATACGCTTATCTTTGTGAGGTTTTTCAGTTGGTTGTTTTTCCAGACTCTTTTGTGTAGTCTTCCAAAGGCGCTATTTGCCTTGGCGAGTCTGTTGTCTATCTCATTCACTTGAATATATATAGCATAAATGTCATTCATCAAACATCAGTTTCTTGAATTGGTCCTAATGTGGCTTCCATGCCATATCCTTGCACTATGAGTTATGTCAGAAGGGAGAAATGTACATCCAACATCAACACTCACTTGAATTATGCCATCCCTCCTGTATTGTGTATTTAAGAGCACAACAGGAATAGCATGCACCCTTCAACAAGACCATGACAAGCCTCCATAGCCAGGGTAGTAAATTCAAGTGGTTCATACCCCACACCTAAACCAAACCTGCATGGACATTTCTCCATCTTAATGGTAGTTTTTTGACCTTTTTTGGGATGTGGATGTTGCAGGTAAGGTCATCATTTATTTCCCATCCCTAATTGGCTTGAGAAGGGGGTGAGCAGCACATTTGAACAGTAGTATCCTATCATGTGTACTCTCATGCATTGTTGGCAGGAGTTCCAGGATTTAGACCAAACAAAGATGAAGATTTGGCTATCTATTTCCAAGTCAGGCTTGGATATGAAACTGAAGTAGTGGTGTTCCCATGCACACCTTCTCCCACCACCCTTGTCTATCTGCCATTAGAGATCATGGGTTTGAATAATGCTCTCAATGTAGCCTGGATGACTAATGGCGGTGCATTTTGTAGATGGTACATTGTGCAGCAACTCTTCATGAGCAATGGAGGGAATGAATGTTTAGGGTGGTTGATGAGCTGCCAATTAACCAGCTGCTTTGTCCAGGATGGTGGCTGGCCAAGATAATTTCTGACCTTCAAACTTGCTTATCTTCCAGAACTCTTACCATATCAACTGACTCCCTTAATGAATGAGCTCAGTCCATGAGTCTTTGGACCTTCCGATACAGTTTCAAAGATTTGCCATTCCCGGGGTAAATTCCCTAACCCTTAACTGTGAACCTTGGTTCTAGACTCCTGGGCTACTGAAAACCATCTCTCTACATCCATCTGTAAGTTTCATTCTTCAAACGTGAGTTAATTTATTTGGTCTTTTTCAAAATATCAATGAATTCATTCTAATAGCACAAAATGAGACTAAACATAACTTTTTGCCTTCTTGGTTACTCAGCATTTGGATCCAGAAATCCATCTTGTTTGTGATATATTCTCTGAATTTATCTTCCAATATTCAGTGTATTCCCTATAATTAATGTATTACCCTGTTATATGAATTTCCAACTTCAGATTTTTGTTGCGATCAATATGACAAGCACTATTTGCTGGCTTAGAGATAAGCCTATCCATATTTTCAGCCCTTTTCCTGTTTTATAGCTCAACCACAGTTTTCATAATCAGTCCAAACAAGTTCGCATCTCATAATGATACTGATCTCATCCCTTATTAATGACAACATACTGGCTCCTTTTTTTCATGTCTATCACGAAACAACCTTGGTCATTGTATGGCTATGTTTTATTGTGGCATTTAGACCCCACCCACTTACCTCCTTTAGTGTCGTTAATTCATTCATCTTGTGAATGCTGCGTGTTAAAATAGACCACCTTTAATTTTACCATTTTATATTTTTTCCTTACTTTGACCACTGGTGTTGCCACTTGATTTTGTTCACTGTTTTTCTAGAATAATTAAATAGCTATGGGACAGAAGGAAACTTGTAAGCTCATCTTCTCCTTGCCAGCTTTCTTCCAGATAGTTCACAAGTTTCATCTCCAGCCCCTTCTCTGCAGCTTTGCATATTTTTCCTCAGCATGTATTTACTCATTTCCCTCTGGAAGGTTCCAGTAGAACCTGCTTCCAAAACCACTTTTACAGGCGAGCTCCCCTTTACATTCTCAGTCCTGTCATGCCTCCCCCTTCCCTCTCAGCTCATTATAGTGTCTGTCTCCCCTTCACATTCTCAATGCTGATGCAGAATGCTGACAAGAAATGTCAATTTTTATTTCTATCCACAGATGCTACCTGACCCATTTAGTTTCTCCAGTAGTAATTCTTTTTGCTCCACATTCCAGTCTCTTGTGTTGTGACCAAAACTTTTAAGTTGGCCTTGAAGATATTCAGGTTATATAAATCTCAAGATTCACAACTCTCCAAGATAAGAAATTCCTCTTCATCTCTATCGTACACAAAGAAGCCCCACTGTTCTAAATTTCCCCACAAGAGAAACATCCTGTCAAGAAGCTCAAACCTGTTCTGAAACCTTATCTATCTTCAGTGTGGTAGGAACAATTAGCAAAAGCACCAGGACTGAGATTGCATTCAAGGATATCTGTACTGTATTACTTCTGTATTTCTGCTTCTTTCAAATCTCTACGACAACACTGGAATTTGAATTAAACATTTGAAATGTGGGTTATTTGCTTTGTCATTGTTATTTTAAACTTAAATGGGTAATGACATTATTTGCTTTCTGTTGAAAGATTTAAACATTAACGGAATTGATAGTTTTGCAGATTTGGTACACAGATATTTGTTTGATAAAATGGGTTAAAGAAAATGGCAAGTACCAAATTAAATTGCAGAAAATTTTACCAAATAAGAAGCTCAGAGGAGACACACAATTTAAGTTGTTTGCTATTCAGGAATAGGCACAACTGTTCAATTACTTGGTATTATTTCAAGTGGACACAAAATGTAAAAGGAAATAAGCTATTGACTTATTTTAACATTGTTGTTTTCTCCTTCTTGTGACATCTAAAACTTAATGCAAAGCTGTTCTCGGTTGAAAAGGAACATGAAACCATTGGTTGGTAGAATCTTTTGGATCTAATGCCTTTGAGCATTTCTCAGAAACTTTTAAGCAACTGGTTCAATTCCAGACATCCAACAGTACCTTTCAATGCTTAGCTTACCAATTCTATTGAAAAGACAGTTACAGTTACCATTGTTTTATGATTCAATTGCACATTTAATGAAATGCAAAACTTTTTGAATCAACATTAAAGTAAGATCATTAATGAATATTCATCACTGTTATTTTCAAAAAGAAATTCATGTAAAAATTACCAACCTATTTTCAATGTAATTAAAGTACGTTATGTTTAAGGAAATACTTTTAAAATAACCTGAATGCATTTTTTTAAAAGAAATTGCTGTAAAACAATTAAGATTCTGTTTCAGGCATTTTCTATTCACTCTTCCATATATCCTTCCAAAAAATGCGTGTTTACCTGCAAAGAATCCAACTTCACTGCTATAGTTTTCACAAGATACCTTGACATCCATATTGAGAGAAAGCCTTTTAAACAGAAGGCTAAGAATAGGCATTTGTTCATTAATTATATATCGGCTGCTTGCTCTTTAATGTTTTAAATATCAAGGAATAATCAAATCTGCATCATTGCTCAATCATAATTACTATTTTCAAATGACAATCACTTTGATTCCTACCCTCTGCATTAGCATAGTAAGTTAATGACATTTCTGAGCCAGGAAACCAATTCTCAGCAGTTAATTGGATCAAAAAAATGTATAAAAACTCCACTCATCAGAAAACCCACTTGCTGACACAATGCTGCTTTTATTACTGGCTTTCACAATGGAAGTTAAGTGTTGAGCAGCATGTATAAAAAGTGATTTACAATGACTTCCTCAAGAAATTATTACGCCACTTTTTAGTGATCTGCATTAACTAATAGTAAGGGGCAATTTCCAGCTTTTTTTTTAACGTTATCAAGAGGTTAATTCACTTGGAAAAATGATAGTTTGAAGCAATATCAAAATTATGTTCTAAAATGAAGCAAAGTTTCCATTCACTCTGACATAATAGGTAGCGACAGTTGCCAGCCATTGTCAAGTGTCAGCAATCTGCTTAAAACTGACTCAAATACTGCAGGGTAATACCACATTGATCCAGTGCTGCCAGATAATGTGGCAAGACACAGATGTGGCTGGTTACTCCTGGAGGATTTGCAAAAGAAACAAAAAAAATTGAAAATTTTATTCATAATTCAGTCCATTAGATTGAATGATCTTTCATTAATAGATATTCCTTGCCTAAGGAAGGCAAACAGCACCCAAAAATGTCTAGCATGTATTCAGTTTGCAGATTCTCCTCTATAATCTCTCCTTACTGATAGATTCATAGGATTTTATGAGGTTAAAAAAAATGGTAACATGTAATAGCCAGGGCTGCTCCCTGCAGTTGCAATGTTAAAGATAATATGTAGTATGTCTCTGAATGGATGAAATCCATGTTGCGATTCAGAGAGCAGCTTTTCAGACACTGGGAGGAGGTAATTGAAGCAAATGCTGACGACATTGTTCCCTGTGGCAGATAGCAGGGGAACCTCACTGTGATTACTGCTATCAGATTAGTTTCTCTTCTTGAAGATGGTCAGGATTACAGTGTGTCTGAGGTCCCCTGTTGTGTCTTCTTTCCCCAGATGTGGGAGATGTGGTCGTGAATTTGTGATTGATGGTGCTCTCCATCAACCTTATAACATCTTTAACTGTCACATCTTTCCAAATGGATGTGGTCTTTCTGTCTTGTAATAAGACAGGACTGAATCGTTTGCTGTACCATGGAGTAAAGATCACTCGTGTGGGATAGAATCAAGAACAGAATTAAGTCTCCCTTTGGCCACCCCTGTAGCTTCTTAGTTTGGGATGACTGCAACATATCGGAGTGAGCAGAATATTCATACAGTGTTGTTTTTTGCTTGATAAGAAAGAAATAATGAAGTTTGGTTCGAGTTAAACAGTCAAAGCTTGAAATGATTCTGGGATTAATATTTAATTGAGATACAGTAACAGACCACTAGGGGACACTGCAAAAAATATAATAGCAGTAAAGAACAAGTCCAAACTCTGAAATAGATTTACAATAGATTTATATGAAAATTATGTATCATTCTAATTTACTGCAAGCATTCTTTAAACTATGGACAGCTTTGAGAATGAATCTTTCTAATGGAAAATGTTAATCATTAGTGCTATTGATGAGAACCAACATGGCTGGAAATTATGCCAATAATAAGGTTGTGTATTTCTGAAATGAGCTGGTGAGAAAATCTGACGCCGCTGTCAAAAAAAAGGTAATCAAACAATTACACATTAAGTAAAGTCATTAAATATTCCAAATTAGGGTTCTATAAAAATAATGTAGTATTCCGGAGATAATGTAGAAATGTTGCTTATTAGAATGCCGAATCACAAATACATCCAACTCAAACATTTTTCTTATAATTTTCACAAAGGCTTTGTTTGAAAAAAATAAAGAAATTTCAGACTGATATATTAACATACATATTACAATTATAATTTCAATGAGAAATAATGAACACCAGTTCCCTATGGCTCAAGTTCATAAATAGCCTTGTATTTAAGCTCAGTGTGTGGTTCAGAAAGAAAATGTTGCAGTTTTGTTCTTTGGATTCAGAGTTTCTCAAACTGGGATGGGTACAAAATCATAGAATTCCACTTGGCAGATATCTAACAGTTAACTCTGTATCAGACATTGTTCCATTTTCCTGCCTTTTCATAAAATGTAAAATTGTTTGATTACCTTTTTTTTGACACCAGCGTCAGATTTTCTCACCAGCTCATTTCAGAAATACACAACCTTACTATTGGCATAATTTCCAGCCATGTTGGTTCTCATCAATAGCGCTAATGATTAAAATTTTCCATTAGAAAGATTCATTCTCAGAGCTGTCCATAGTTAAAGAATGCATGCGGTAAATTAGAATGATACATAATTTTCATTTAAATCATAAAACTTCTCTTTTTCCAAATATGTGTTTACTTCCCAGTAAAAGCAACAATGGATTGGATTTCCTCAGCTGGTTCACAAGCTTACAAGGTATAGGAGCAGAAGTAGGCGGATCAGCCCATTGAGTCTGCTCTGCCATTCTATCATGAGCTGATCCATCCTCCCACTCACCCCTAATCCCTGGCCTTCTCCCTATAACCCTTGATGCCCTGATTAATCAAATACCTGTCAATCCCTGCCATAAACACCGCTGATAACGGGTAGCCAATCAGAATAAGATCCCTTTATTCTCACTCTCTGTTTCCTGTCAATCAGCCAATGCTCTACCCAGGCTGGTACCCTTCTTGTAATTCCATGGGCTCTCATTTTGTTCAGCAGCCTCATATGTGGCACCTTGTTAAAGGCCTTTTGAAAGTCCAAACGATCTCTCTTTCACAGCTGCCTATGGCATCAAGTTCCACAGACTCACAACCCTCCAACTACATTTTTTTTTTCTGCATTTCTATTTTAAATTGACAGATTTTTTATCCTGAAGTTGTGCCCTCTTGACCTAGACTCCTCTAGCATGGGAAACAACCCTGACTCATCTATTCTGTCCAGGCCTTCAACATTTGAAATGTCTCTATAAGGTCCCCCCTCATCCTTCTGTACTCCAATGAGTACAGTCCAAGAGCCAACTAATGTTCCTCATATGCTAGCCCTTCTATTCCTGGTATCATTCTGGTATCTTTTCTCAAATAAGGCACCCAAACCTGTGCACAGTACTCCAGGTGAGGTCTCACCAGTGCCCTATAGAGTCTCATCATTATATCCCTACTTTTAAATGCTATTCCTCCAAAAATAAATGCTAACATTACATTACCTTCTTCACCATTGACTCAACCTAAAGATTAACCTTTAGAGATTTCTGCATGAGGATTCTGTCCCTTTGCATCTCCAAATTTCTTTTCTCCTCTCTAATTTCTATAATTTTCTTTCTGCTGCCTCCCTCCCTTCTTAAACAGGGGAGCGACACTTGCAATCATCCAGTCCACCAGAACTGTGCCAGAATCTATTGATTCCTGGAAGATCATTTCCAGTCGCTCTACAATCTCTGCAGCAGCCTCCTTCCCCTATCCGGTCTGGGAGTCTTAGAATCAGAATCAAAATTCATTCTCATGAACATGTCACAAAATGTATTGTTTTGCATCAGCGTCACAGTGCAAACATTTATAGAAACCACCTTACAAAATCAATAAAAATAAGGTGAGATAAAGAAAAAGACAAGATAAGGTAGTGCTTGTGGTTTATTATTCATTCAGGAATCTGATGGCAGAGGGAAGAAGCTGATTTTTTTGTTGCTGAATGTTCATCTTCAGGCTCCTGTGCCTTTTTTCCCCAACGGTAGCAGAGTGATGAGGACGTAGCCTGGGAGGTGGGGGCCCTTGAGGATAGAGACTGCTTTCTTAAAACATCATCTCTTGTTGATGTCCTCGATGGAGTGAAGACTGGTGCCTGTGATGATGTAGGACACATTAACAACCCTCTGGAGTTTTTTCTTGTCCTGAGCATTGGCACTTTTATACCAGAAAGTGATGCAACCAGCCAGAATGTTCTCCACGATACACCAGTAGAAGTTTTCAAGAGTCTTCGGTGACATTCCAAATTTCCTCAAACTCCTTATAAAGTATACCCATTGGTGAGCTTTCTTCATTATTGCATCAACATGACTCAGTATATAAAAGTAAAAGACAAACATTTCTGTTTATCTTTTTTAAGTGACGACATTGTTTAACGAGTTTCATGTATCTTATAGATTGAACTTTAAATAAATGGGAAGGAGGGTGAGGGAGGGAGGGAAGGGAGGGGGAAGGGGAGAAAATGACACTGTATATATTCAAAAGAAAAAATGTCTGTATGTATTTTGGTCAGTTTGGTTTATAATGTGAAAAATAAAAAAAATAAAAAAACATGAAGGCTCCAAGACAGATCCTCAGAAATGTTGACACCCAGGAATTTGAAGTTCTTGACCTTCTCCACCACTAACCCTCGATGAGGATTAGGTCATGTTTTCCTAATTTATTCCTTAGACTATTTAGCTTTGCAAGTACCTTCTTTCTCGTGATTTTGACTGCAATCATTTCTCTTCCTCGAGTCCCTTGAGAGTCGGGTCTGTTACGAATATCTTCATAGTGAAGACTGATCCAAAATATTCATTCATTTCCTCTGCCACCTCCTATTCCCCCATTACAATTTCTCCAGCATCATTTTCTATTGGTCCTATATCTACTTTTGTCTCTCTTTTACTCTTTACATATTTGGAAAAAAAACCTTTAGTATCCTCTTTGATATTTCCTAGCCTCCTTTCATAATTTATCTTTCCCTTCTGAATCTCCTTCTTAGATGTCTTCTATAAATTTTTACAAATTTCCCAGTCTTCAATCTTCCCACTAATTTTTTACTTCCTTGTATACCTTCTCTTTTACTTTTACTTTGGACTTAACTTCCTTCGTTAGCCATAATTATCTCATTTTTCCATTCACAACTTTCTTTCTTTTTGGTAGGATCCTGTCCTGTACTTTCCTCATTTCTCACAGAAACTCTAACCGCATGCTAAATTCCCCATTATTGTGCTTTTCCAATTGACTTTAGCCAGTTCCTCTCTCAAGCGACTCTAATTTCCTTTACTCCACTGAAATACCGACACATCGGACTTTAACCTCTCCTTTTAAAATTTCAAAGTGACCTCAATCATATTGTGAACATTGCCTCCTAAGGGACCCTTAAGAGTTTTAATCATCTCTGGATCATTACACCCAATCCAAAACAGCCGATCCCCTGGTGGGATCATCAACAAACTGCTCAAAAGAGCCGTACCATAAGCATTTCACAAGCTCTCTATCCTGAGATCCTGTACCAAGCTAACTTTTCCAATCTACTTTCATTGTCCTTCTGACATGCCTTTTCTATTTCTAGTTGTATTTTGTAGTCCACATAACGGCTTCTGTTTGGACACCTGTACCTAACTGCTATTGGGTTCCTTAACTCAACATCTTCTGCTCCTATGTCACTTCTTTCCAATAGTTTAATATTGTTGGTTACCATCAGAATCACACCACTCCCTCTGCCTACCTGCCTATACTTACAATACACAGTGTACCCTTGGACATTCAGCTCCCTATGAAATATATCCTTCAGCAATGACTCAATAATGGCCACAACTTCATACCTTCCACTCTGCAACTGTACCTCAAAATCATCTACCTTGTTTCTAATGCAGTGTTCATTTAAGTATAATACCTTCAGACCAGTTTTTGAATGCACTATGTCTGTCATCCCTTTGGCAACAATTTTGTCTCATCATCTGCCTGTTATCTTTTCTGTGTGCTATCTTTGATTTACTGCTGTTTCCCCGTTCATCAGCCCTAATGCTTATGTTCTCATCCCCTTGCCAAATTAGTTTAAACCCTCCCTAACAGATATATTAAAACTGCCAGCCAAGATATTGATCCTCTTTGGGTTCAGGTGTAACCCATCCTTTTAGTATTGGGTGTACCTTCTCGAAAAGAGATCCCAATTATCCAAGAATCTGAAGCCCTGCCCCCACATCAGTTTGTCAGCCACACATTTATCTGCCTGATTTTGTTATTTTTCCTCTCACTATCACATGGCACAAGGCAGTAATCTTGAGATTACCACCCTGGAGATCCTGCTTCTCATCTTCCTTCCTAATTCCCTGTATTTTATCTTCCAAAGCTCTTCACTTATTTTACCTATGTCTTTGGTACCAACGTGTACCAAGTCTTCTGGGTGTTGGCCCTCTCCACCCAGATTGCTCGAGACCAAATTGGACGCATCCCATACCCAGGCACCAGGGAGGCAACACACCATCCAGGTGTCTTTATCAGGCTCACAGAATCTTGTGTGTTCTCCTCACTTTGCAATCTCCTATCACTATTGCATACTTCTTTATCCTCTGTGCTATAGAGTCATGCTCAGTGCCAGTGATCTGGTCACCATGGTCATCTCCAGTCAGGACATCCTCCCCAGTACTATCCAGAATGATAAAACAGTTGCTGAGGGGGATGGCCACAGAGGTGATCTGTTCCAACTCCCTGTAGCTCCTGTCTATCACTTCTTTATCAATGTGCTGTAGGTTATCAAGCTGCAGCTCTATTTCCATAACCCAGTTTCTTAGGAGCTTCAACTTGGTGCACCTGCACAGATGTAGGCATTGGGGAGTCTCAGAGTCTCCCAGCGACTTTCACACCTGACACTCAACACAGTGCACTAATTGTAGAGACATACTGCCTAAGCTATTACACTTTAATAAGTAATAACTAATTTACCTACCCACACTATATTCTTCACCTCGTAACTGTTCTCACCCAAGCCTGTTGAGCCAAACCCTTACTACCTGAACTGAGACCACTCTTACGATGACAGCTCCCTCGATAACCATTCTACTGCACGATTCCTCACATTTATGGCGATGCTTGACTTGAACTCTGGACCATCTTCCCACCTGCCCTAGCCGATGTTTTCAACTCTGTGCCGCCGCTCTCAGGTCACCTGTTTCTGGAAGCCCATTCCATGTTGTCGCCCTCACATTGCTAGAAGTGTAAAGCCAATCAAAGAATGTGTGATCAGTTGTTGTTACAGAAACCTTTTGTGAATTCTTTTCCAAAGTCACAGAGCCATTATCACTTCCAATGTAGATCGGCAGACTTCTGGTGGGCATAACAGCAAAGCAGGGACTGCTCCAAGTAACTTCACAGCTGTACTCTAAATATTAACTTGTGTACATTGGCCCCCTCATTATTACTGGAGTTGAGGTGGCCTTCTAAAATCTTCAGGCTCCTTGCTTGCTTGATGCTGGAAGCCTACAAGTTTGTTGCCCATCAGCGATTTAAAAAAATCTTTTTTCCAAGCTCCATTTTCATAGTGCCTGCCTCTGTCAGATTTTCTGCCCCAGGAATTCTCAACTACATGGAGAAAAATAAAGTGGGCAATCTGGCATAAACCTCATTGCACAGTGAATTAGTCCTGAAGCCCAACAATCCTCTTCCTTCTCTCCAAAATCTCTGTACAACATGAAACATAATGAAACATCATCACCTAATTTTTTAACTGCTTTGAGTTCAGAAATGAAGCATATCCCTCTTGTGCAAAGGAGAAGACAATTAGCAGCAATTCTCAGATATCTGCTTTTAACACTGACTGCCTCCTTAGCCCACTTATAGATTGATATATAAACAAATATGATCAGATTAGTAAAGCTTTCATTATGATTGCTGAGTATTTATCAGTAATCCAGTGATGAAAATAATCTCTTTAGCATCAGACATCTGCAGTAAAGGTGAGTGGAGCTCTATACACTCTGCTGTTCTGTACATTGTCCAGAAAGAGTGTACAACTGTATGCAGACTGTATGCTGGTTTGCACTTCTCTCACTCAGAGCTGTGTTGCACAATGGGCTTTTCTCCATCACAGAAGTTACACTTGAGTATCTTCATCGTTTGAAGGGTGATTTTTTTCATTCTTTTTCAATATCTGGGTGTCCCAAGTATGCCAGTTTTTATGACCATCCCTAATTACTTGTTGGAAAGTGGAGGTGAACACATGGCAGTCCTTTTGGGAAAGGTGCTCCCTCTGTGCTGTTGCAAAGAGAGTTCCAGGATTTAGATCCAGTGACAAAGAGTGATTAAATACTTTCTCAATAGTTTTGGTGCAGCCTGTAAAGGAATTTGAAGGTACACCTGCCATCTTTGTTCTTTTTGGTGGACAGAGTCACAGGGTTGGGAGATGCAATCAAAGTAATCAGGGTAAGTAGCTCTCCGGACTTTTATGGACAGTTCACACTGCAGTCACTGTGCTTCATTCACCCAAGCTGTTTTGTCCCAGATAGTTTTGAGCTTCTTAAGAGTTATTGGAGCTGCACTGTGCATGAAAGGGGGGAGTATTCTATCAAGACGTGCCTTATAGGTGTTGGAAAGGCATTGGGATGCCAAGAGGGAATCCACTCACCACAGGTACCTAACCTTTGTTCTGTAGCTTTTCTATTTGTGGCTGCTCCAGTTGACTTTCTTGTCATTAATAACCATCACAATATTGGTAGTGGGGGGCTGGGTTGTGTTTTACTTCATACAATGAGACCTCATGGGATTTGGAGTCAACATTGAAGACATTCCACATCCCAAAGATGTGCAGGTTGGCAACTTAAAGTGGCCACAGTAAACTACCCTCAGTGTGTAAGAGACCAAGGTGTCTTTGGGGGCCCAAGAGGCTAATGTAGAGGAGGAATTGATGGAAATTGTTATTAATTATGAAATTGTTTATGACAAATAGATGGCACTGAAAGTCAATAAATACCCAAGGCTGGATCCCAGAATAGTTAAGGAGGTAGCTCTAGAGATTAAGGTTGGATGGATGGACAGGGAGGGGAGGGAGAGAGAGAGAGAGAGAGATAGATAGAGAGAGAGAGAGAGAGAGAGAGAGAGAGAGAGAGAGAGAGAGAGTTATATAAAATCTGCCTTGTTTTTAGTAGTGGGAAAATTGTTGTATTCAATTACACAATAATTTGGAATATGTTAAATTATTTACTCTCTGAATAATTATCCAAACAATAATAAAATTAATTGCTGTATACTAATAATCAGGCATAATATTAAAATTTTCCATTGAATAAACAGTAAGCTTCAATGTGACCTATTGAATCACTGCTAAGTAATGTCATCCAAAATGACATCTAAGCTATGAAGGTAGATTTTGAAAAATGCATATTTCCAGTGTATGTCTGGAGCTTCCATGTTGATGCAATCATGAAGAAGGCCCGTCAGTGGCTATACTTTGTGAGGTGCTTGAGGAGATTTGGTACGTCACCGAACACTCTCGAAAACTGCTGCAAGTGTACTGCGGAGAGCATTCTTGTTGGTTGCATCACTGTCTGGTATGGAGGTGCCAAATCTCAGGACAAAGAAAGGGTTTACAACCAGAGGGTTGTTAACTTGGCCTGTGACATCACAGGCACCAGGCTCCACTCCATTGAGGACATTCACATGAGGCGGTGTCTTAAAAAAGCAGCATCGGTCCTCAAAGACCCCCACCACCCAGTCTATGACCTCTTCACTCTGCTGCCTTTGGAAAGAATAGTTACAGGAATCTCAAGACGAGCACTCAGTTTTCCCCTCTGCCATCAGATTCCTGAATAATCAATGAACAAAAGACACTGCCTTACTTTTTGTGCAATACTATTTTATTTGTTATATTATTGTTGTAAGATAGTTCTTTATTTGAATGTTTGCACTGTGATGTTGCCACAAAACACCAAATTTCATGACTTATTCATGACAAAAAATTCTGATTCTGATTCAGATTTCACACAAATTTCAAAACACAGACAATTTTTTGTCTATTATGTTGAGGAAATTCTGATTTGTGAAATCCGCACCACAGATCATTTTTTATTAAAGCAATGGTACTTTTTTTTCATTCATGTATCACTAGGGGGTGGTGTTCTGCTGCCACACAGGTTCATAGGTTAAATCTGCAGTGATGTGAGCAGAAAAGATAGAATTTCATTGAGTGATACTGCATGGAAACAAGCCCTTCAGCTGACTAAGTCTGTACTAACCTCTGGACATCTCCAGCCACTCCAGGGAATCTCCGGCCCATGACCACTCAAAATGGAGAAACATTAAGGACTGAAGCCAGGCATCATGAGGCTCTGTGTAAACACAAAAACTATACAGCTGCCCACCACACCTGCCCAATCTGTGGGAGAGAATGCAGCTGCCACATCAGCCACTCCAGAATCTGCTCTTTCTCCTCCATGTGCTGCACTGGTGCAAGTGTTCAGCCCGAGGCAAAGCAGCCAGATTTGCATTTGTATGGTTTAACCATAATAACTTCTTGGAGAAGCTGCAATATTGTTGATTACAATCAAGTCAAAGATGCTATAAGTAATAAGTTTGAAACTTTGTCATTGAGCATATCTGGTAGATTGTAAATATGCATTTGCTTTTGAGTTTTTTGTGTTGCAGGACCCCTCCACCCACTGGTTTCTATCAGAGACAGGTGCTGCACTCAAAAGGGCCCTTCCCAGTTGGCAGGCCTTCCCTTCCTTGCTCTCTTTCTCTGTCGCTGCGCAAGTGTCAGCATGAAAAAGCAGTATTTGTGTTAGTCAAGAGTTCACTTTGACATTTCCAATCATCTTTTCTGATATTGCTTCATACTTCAGAAATTATTTGTCCTGTACAATTCTGTTGGTAGTCACTTCCCTTCTGGCTTCTTAACTGATAAAAAAAAATGAATTCTTAAACTATTATAAACAAGTGAAATAGTATATTTTAAGGATTAATAAGGTTGTAATAATTACATAACTACATTTCATTCATGAGTTCTGATGCACATCTAGGAATAAGGGAGGGAAATTTTTGTTTAACAATGAAGTTGAGCATATTTAGGCCGGTAAACTGATACATATTGTTTGAGGAAAAGGAATTAACAAAAGGGTAAGGTAATTAGGTCCCGTGATGAAGTTATCACTCTGACCAGTTTGTTCAGCTCCATCAACTTCCTAATGTCTTTATTCTCCAGGCTACTTCATCATAATGGCACATTATCAAATATATTAGCAGAGAGCACAGCAGGTAACAGTAATCCTACTGCTTTGTATGGGCTACATTTCAACAACAAACTTACTCTTTCAGAATGGCAAAGAAGTTTCCCATGATGACCTTGGTAGAAGTGTGAGCTAAATTGTCCTGCTTGGCACTAACATTTAGATTCCAATCAGTCATCATGAGCTACACATGACTTGTTAGTCTCATAAAGGTCGGGTCTCAAGAACCTTTAATTAAAGTAGTAACTCTTCTCCACCACATGTAACATAACAAGAAGAAAAAAATGAATGGGAATACAATGTATGGTATTCTGGTAAATGCGTCTGCACATTAAAAGAGGTCACTTTTAATCAGATCATTAATGACCTTCCAAGAACAAAAGGAAAGTGCACCATCGCCCCAAATTCAGAATGTCCCTTTGTTTAATATTTACATTGTTTATACATTCTAAAATAACATGATCAATGCAGGCATAAAATGTTAAGATTTGAAATTTGTGTGAGATATGAATCAGAATCAGAATTTATTGTCATGAATAAGTCATGAAATTTGGTGTTTTGTGGCACCATCACAGTGCAAACATTCAAATTTAGAACACTAATATGAAAAAAAAATAGTATTGCACAAAAAGTAAGGCAATGCCTTTTGTTCATTGATTATTCAGGAATCTGATGGCAGCGGGGAAGACTGAGTGCTCATCTTTAGATTCCTGTAACTATTCTTTCCAATGGCAGCAGAGTGAAGAGGTCATAGCCTGGGTGGTGGGGGTCTTTGAGGACCGATGATGCTTTTTTAAGACTCCGCCTCATGTGAATGTCCTCAATGGAGTGAAGCTTGGTGCCTGTGATGTCACAGGCCAAGTTAACAACCCTCTGGTTTTTTGTCCTGAGATTTGGCACCTCCATACCAGACAGTGATGCAACCAACAAGAATGCTCTCTACAGTACACTTGCAGCAGTTTTTGAGAGTGCTCAGTGATGTACCGTAATTCCTCAAGCACCTCACAAGTATAGCCGCTGACGGGCCTTCTTCATGATTGCATCAACATGGAAGCTCCAGGACAGATCCTTGGAGATGTTGACACCCAGGAATTTGAAGTTCTTGACCCTCTCCACTACTGAACCTTCAGTGGGGACTGGGCCATGTTCCCCTGACTCCCTCCTGAAGTTGACAATCATCCCCTTGGTTTTGCTAACGTTGAGCACAAGGTTGTTGCTGTGACACCACTCAAAGGGCTGCTCTATCTCCCTCCTATAAACTTCCTCATTGACGTTTGTGATCCTGCCAACAACTGTAGTATCTGTGAACAAGCTAGATGTTTGGTAGGAAAAATAATCTGATTTACTTGGGCTGCTTCAAAAATATTGGAAAAAAAAATAAATTCCATTCTCTATTGCAGAGAATTAACAGATAGATTTGGTACCACAAATAAACTGGGATCAAAACTATTGATTTCACATGGACATTTTTTTTTTTTTGCACTGATCTTTCATTGATTTTTTGGAAAAATGTGTTTTTTTCTTCCTTTTTCATGTTTTGAAAGTTGGACAAAATTTAATAGAAGAAATGAGTCAATCAACATGCATCTCCAATAATGCATTTATAGTCATAAGATAAAGTCTGTAAGGCTGTTACAAACAGTAAAGGAAGAATTTTGCTCTGTTAAAACAAATTGTAAAATGGACCAGATTCTTTGCCAAAGTTCACAAGTCTTGCTTATTGTGTGAGGGAGCAATGACAAAGCAATTTTAAAGTTACATAGTTCTTGTGCGTATCATGAGTAAACAAGAAACAGAAAGAATGAAAGCCACTGTTGGGCAATTTGCCCTCTGAATTGTGTCATCTCCTCGCCCTATTCAAATAACAGTGGTTTACATGCCATTCCACATTGTGAGGCAAAATTGTTTAGATAAAAAAGATATTGAAATATATAAAATGAATAAAGTACTGTCCATGGCATGAAGTGTGAAATCTTCAGAGTGTATTATCGCTAAGTAGCCAACAACTGCACTGTCCTAATGTAAAAAAATTATAAGGGCAGCATGGTTGGCATAGCAGTTAGTACAACGTCTTTACATTGCCAGTGTTCAGGTCCAGGGTTCAAATCCTGCACTATCTGTAAGGAGTTGATACATTCTTCGTGTGTCTGCATGGGTTTTCCTCGGGGGCTCCAGTTTCCTCCCACCATTCAAAACGTACCGGGGGTGTAACTTGGGTGGCATGGACCCATGAGCCAAAATGGCCTGTATGTCTAAATTTTTTAAAAAGACAAAAGAAATACAAGAACTGAAAATAATTGAACCTATGAGAGAATGAAAGGACTAAACTGATCAGGCAGCATCCATGGAGGAAATTGATAGACAATGTTTTAAATTGGGACCTTTTATCAAGACAGCAGAAGTTATCATTGGATTGTACAAGCACAACCTGTTGAAACAGCGTTCTCTGGTCCTCAGTGCAAAACCATGCAATCGCACATCTAGACATAACAAACATACAAACAAATGAAACATATGCAGGATGTATGTATATACAGTAAATATTGTTTAGATTCCTGGAGGGTTTGTGTGAGCAGTTATTCATCATTCTGTCCATAGGATGAAGATGTTTCTCAGGCTGGTGGCGTTGGCTCTGATACTCCTGTGTCTCTTTCCCGATGGGAGTCGGTGAAAGATGCGGTGTGCGGGGAGGAAGGGGTCCTCAATAATTTTGAGCCCCTCTTCAGAAAGCGATCCCAGGAGATCATGGCAATGAAAGGGAGGGAGACTCCAGTGATCCACTCTGCCACAATTATGATCCTGTGGATTGAATTCTGATCTATTTCTCTGCAGCAACCGTTACAGCTGACCAGGATGGCCTCGATAGAGCTCTTGTAGAAAGTTGACAGAATGGTGAGTGGTAGCTTTGCCCACCTCAGTCTTCTCAGGAAGAGAAGTCACTGCTGTGCCTCCTTGTCAAGTGAGGAGATGTTGTGTGACCAGGATAGGCCACTTTTTAAGTGGACTCCAAGGATTTTGGTGAACTTCACTCTCTCCACTACCGAGATATTAATGTGCAGTGGAGCATGATCATTCCTGTTCTTCTGAAGTCCACAATCATCTCCTTAGTCTTGTCTACATTCAAACTCAGGTTGTTATTCTCACACCATAATCATGAGATTTTCCACCTTGGTCCAGTTGGCATAGCAGTTAGCACAACGCCTTTACACCATTAGCGACTGGGACCAAGGTTCGAATCCTCGTGTCTGCATGGGTTTTCCCTGGGAGCTCCAGTTTCCTCCCACCATTCGAATCTTACAAAGATGGAGGTTAATTGGGTGTAAATTGGGTGCTACGGACTCATGGGCCAAAATAGCCTGTTACCGTGCTATATGTCCATGCCTAAATTTAAATTTAAAAATTTCTGCAGTGCGACTCCTTGTTGCTGATGAGGCCAACAGCTGTTGCGTCATCTGCATCCAATTACTCCATTGGAGCGGGATCTGGGATTGCAATTGTGAGTCAGTAGTGTGAACAGGAGGAAGCTGAGTGCCCAGCCCTGAGGTGTACCAGTGCTCAGCGTGACGGTGTTCGATATTCTGCTGCCGACCCAAACAAACTGTGGTCCAGAATCCAGTTGCAGAGAAGCGTATAAGTCACAGTGAGGACAGCTGACCCTAAAGTTAACTAACCATTTATCTCCATGGATGCTGCCTGACCCGTTAAATTCCTTCAGGCTCTCATTGTTTTCTCACAATAAATAACTAAAACCTATTTTCGTGCTTATTTTGCATGACACAAAATAAATTCTCTATTGATAATCTTGCAAAATTTTGCCGGTCGCATGAGCGTTCAGGGAGCATGGATACAAAATAAACCAGACCCTACTGCACAACTAAAATGAGACCTGTTCTCAGTAAAATGTCTATTCAAATTGGAAGGAAAATAAAAAATATTAACCATAGTCCTAAATTCCCATGTAACTTTCAAATCTTGTCTATTTGTATCAAGTAACTAGATTCATAGAACTGAGAATACGACGTGTGATACATCTTGAAAACTATTTACAGAATATAGACCATTATGCATACATATGTTGAAAGAATATTGAATTGTTTTCAGGGTTTCACTTGAGATTCAGATATGTATTAACAGATGGCAATCCAGCAAAAACTGAGGAGGCAGCAGGTGTGAAATTGAAATTACGCTCTCTACCAAATTTATGAGATACTGTATGCACAGTGGTATCGACATACCGTTGTATCATTAATGATGTGCAGCACATTTATCTCCTCATTACTTTGGTCTCAGTATTCATGTTTTCTTTGGCTAACTGCAAATAGATCCACACATGGAACTGAACCTAATAAACAACAAGAAGGCAATTCTGAGTAAAGATCCAGCACCACCATAGGAATCACTCTAGAGAATACTTACAGAAGCTGAATGCTGCATTGGTAAATGTCTACCAATCTTTAGAACATCTACAAATGCCTGCCAATTACTGGTAGCTCGCAACATAGTTGTGTTGTTCCCTTGTGATCCTCCATTTTAGCAACCAATAACAGATGACAGTGTACATTGCATTCTGCTACTGGGAAAACGCCAAGTACTCATAGACCCATGACTGGTGAAGCCCCAAAGGAATGGCCATTTTAACCACTTCCCCATCAGCATCATGGTCTGAATTAGAGATCTTTCTTTAGGACTCCGCAATATAAAATCTAATATTGATTAACATCTAATATGTAAAATCTAATATTGGCAAACATCAAAATGCTTTGAAGCCAGAATTGAGGTGAGGTCAGTTTAATGATCATCGCGTACATAAGGAAAAAGCTATGCGACTTTAGTTTCAGTTGCACTGAAGATGATCATATCAATGAGAGTCCATTCTCACTTTCTTTTTCTATTTATCAGACATATAATGATAATGAGTTTATTGTCATATACATTGGACAATATACATATTGTTACAAGATCAAACCAGCAACAAGAAAGAAGGCATATCATACAGGGATAAAGACGAACAATTACTTTATTAACAAAAATTCACATTCAAACTTTTATAACAATGCCCACTGGTTACTATGCAAATTTAAATAACAGTGTAAAACTAATAAATTCCCCAGCTGAAATATAACATATGTAATTAAAGAATGTTATATTTCCAACCAGCCCACAGAAAAACTTAGACACAAAACACACAAGACTCACAAAACTTCGATCTCAACCAAAGCAAAGATCATAAACAAAATTCCGTTTGTTTGGTAAACTGAAACCAAAAGATCTTTGAGAGAGAGAGAGAGCACAAAATTCAAAGTTGTCTTCTTGTGTTACTTTTAGAGAGAGGAACAATGTCTTGGTCCAGATCCTTCTGGCTGTCTTCGGAATGCTCAACATTCTAAACTGCCTCCCAGACAATGACTCTGCTTGGGCCTCCTTCCACTTCACAGCCACATCCAGTGGTGGTTTGTCTTCCAAGTCCAGAAATTTCTAGATCATCTGCACATGCACAGTCCATCTCCCACTTTCTCAGCAGTCCACCTTCACCTTGGCTCTCTAAGGCAAACTGTCATTTTCCAACACAAAACCACACAACACATAGGCCAATGCACAACACAGAACTCTGTAACAATATGCACCAAAATTCTGACTTGCTGAACAACTACTTGTAAAGAAAATCTATAAGAGTAAATGAATTGAATAATATGAAAAGAGGCATAAATACATAAGATACAGAGATAATAAATATTCACCATAATCCTAGGGAGAAAAAAAGTGACTTTCAAAAGTGCAGACTGTCCTTTCATGGTGCCAGAGCAGTCCATGATTAGTGAACCAAGCGGAGGTTCAAGAGTCTGGTAGATGTAGGAAAGAAAATGTTCTTGTACTGGTTTTCACATTTTAGTACCTTCTGACCAAAGGTAGCAGTGAGACAAGGTTGTGACCCCGATGATGGGAGTCTTTTATGACATTGTCGGCCTTGTTGAGGCAGTGACTCACATAGATATTTGGAAGGTCAGAACCTGTAATGGCCTGGTTATGTTTATTACCTTCTGAAGCCTTCTGTCTAACTGGATACTTGAATTTCCAATCCAGACTGTAATGCAACCTGCCAGTAGACTTTCCACAGTACACTCACATACCACCTTGTGTTTTTTTTTTCTTTGGCTTGGCTTCGCGGACGAAGATTTATGGAGGGGTAATGTCCACGTCAGCTGCAGGCTCATTTGTGGCTGACAAGTCCGATGCGGGACAGGCAGACACGGTTGCAGTGGTTGCAGGGGAAAATTGGTGGGTTGGGGTTGGGTGTTGGGTTTTTCCTCCTTTGTCTTTTGTCAGTGAGGTGGGCCCTGCGGTCTTCTTCAAAGGAGGTTGCTGCCCGCCGAACTGTGAGGCGCCAAGATGCACGGTTTGAGGCAATATCAGCCCACTGGCGGTGGTCAATGTGGCAGGCACCAAGAGATTTCTTTAGGCAGTCCTTGTACCTCTTCTTTGGTGCTCCTCTGTCTCGGTGGCCAGTGGAGAGCTCGCCATATAACACAATCTTGGGAAGGCGATGCTCCTCCATTCTGGAGACGTGACCTACCCAGCGCAGTTGGATCTTCAGCAGCGTGGATTCGATGCTGTCGGCTTCTGCCATCTCGAGTGCTTCGATGTTGGTGATGAAGTCACTCCAATGAATGTTGAGGATGGAGCGGAGACAACGCTGGTGGAAGCGTTCTAGGAGCCGTAGGTGATGCTGGTAGAGGACCCATGATTCGGAGCCGAACAGGAGTGTGGGTATGATGACGGCTCTGTATACGCTTATCTTTGTGAGGTTTTTCAGTTGGTTGTTTACACCTTGTGTAGTCCCTTACTAACCACAGAGCACCCATTAAAGTTACTTTACTTGAATTTAGCATGTTTAATTGCATAATGATAATGACACATTGCGTTAGTTCAACTGGCCAATGCCTGCTGATTTTCATTTGTACTCATCATCTGATGCCTCTTGTGTCAGTGTCCAGCACTGATGGATTCTAGTTGTCCTGATACTGCTTTTCCATGGTCACAATGTCCTGCTTTTCCTTTCACAATGTTCTTCACAAACTGCACCAAGATCAGCAGGGAAGAAGTCCAAGTGTGAATGCAGAAAATTAATGCTCAAAGACATGTTGCATTTCATAGTTTGCTTGAAGTAAACTTAAAATGTGACAGGAAATCACAAAAATAGGTTATATCTTACATGATAGAAAATTTTCAGGTGATTTTAGTGATCAACAGCCCAAAATCCATAAAATACATTCAAAAGTTTTCAGGAAGCAAAATCTTGGTTGTCCAGTGCAATATGCCTGATTATCACTTATGCCTCAGTTAGAATCTGCCATTCTACACTGAGTATAACTCATGCAACACCTCTGGGATCGATAAACCTGACTATTATTGGAGTACTATCATAAATATTTTTAATGAAATGTGCTATGACATTAAGGAACAGAAACAGCCATAAGCATTTAAACTGACATCCTTTTTTGAAAGCCCCTTGGAACCTTAAATAGAAAATAAATTTGAATTAATTATATATCAACTTTCATATTCTCAAGATACCCAAAGCACTTCACGGCCAATGAATTGTTTCTGACATTCAGCCATCTTAAACTGCACAATAGAATCAGATTTTATTGTTGTGAACATGTTTCACAAAATTCATTGTTTTGTGGCAACATTACAGGTGCAAAATTGCTATAGATTGCATTTTTTAATCAAATAAATTAGTGCAAAAGAAGAAAAAGCGAGGTAGTGTCTGTGGTTAACTGCCCTTTCAGAAATCTGATGGCAGAGAGGATGAACCTGTTTTTGAACCACTGGTTGTGTGTCTTCAGGCTCCTGAACTTCCTTCCTGAAGCAGTGAGAAGAGGGCATGGCCTGAGTGGTGAGAGTCCTTGAAGATGGAGGCTGCTTTCTTGAGACACCATCTCTTGTAGATCTCTTTAATTGAATGAAAACCATTGGATATATTTAAGAAGCAGCAGGTAGATTACAATACATAAAAGGAATCAAGCATAGGAATATGATGTTGATAGAAAGAATCACACTAAATTGTAGAGTAGCTTTGAAGGAACAAAATAGCCTATTTCTGGTAGTAATTTCTATAGAGCCATCGCCTCTTGTAGATGTCCATAATTGAATGAAAACTGATACCCATGATGATGCTGGCCGAGTTCACAACTCTCTGTAGTCTTTTCCTGTCCTGTGCATTGGTACCTCCATTCCAGACAGTGATGCAACCAATCAGAATTTCTTTAAAAAAACAAAAACCAGGTAGTCAATTGCAATTCCAATTACAGTCCAAACAATAAAACCAGCATTTCTAACTAGTATAAAAGTTGATTGGTACTAAATGTGTATGAAAGCATTGAATACTCAATTAATTCCCCCCCACACCCCCGCCCTACAATATTTGATTCCATTTATTTCAGTGGTACCGCTATGTCAAAAATTTAAAGCTCTTTGAGCTTATGTCATCGTTTTCACTAAGTCTATCAGATTTATATAAAACTGATATTCTTTAACAAAATACATTTCAGACCTTCTTGTTAGTGAAGTGATTAATATTATACAGTTATATGCTATTCATTAGGGAGGCTCATTTCCACTGGGCAAAAATACAAATCTTGAATAGACCTCAATAATTTCCCAATATTTCAAATCAGTTCTTCTTTTGTCTGTGATGTGCTAAGACATTTAAAGATATCGGACTCACAGCATTTGGTAAGTGTAGCGCATCGAATGACTCAAAGACTTGTTGACTCAAACCAAGGCTTTTATTAGCAAAAAAATGGAGCGTATTCCATCGAGGTCGACCAGTCCAGACTGGTTAGGAGCAGTCCTTTATGACCTGCCAGTAGGCGTGGCTCTGGCTCTCAGACAATCACTACTACTATATGTAACTATATAAAAATATATACATTAGTGATAGTATCTATCAGAGTAGGCTGCCTACAAATACACTTTCTTTGGAAGATGTAATGATGAGAAATATGACCAATTACTGAAAGTAACATGATATTTAGCTCAGTAACTAAAATCTTCAAAAGTATGAAATCGGCTATTCCAGTTATATCTTCAAATGCCAGAACCAGGACACGCCAAGAGCAGGGAAAAAAAATACAGAGTCAAATTTGTAATACAGATGTTCCATTTCTCAATAGTTGCATTTTTTTGTTCTTGTTCATCAGATCACACATTATAGCTGATTTTGTCTAAGGTAATTGACAACCATGTTTAATAAATTATGACCAGTATCAGCCACCATTCTATAACGTTGGCATGAAACAGAACCCACCTGTAACATTTTTGTAAGGTTCCTTGGTTAGACATATTAATATGAAACCAGCACTATGTTCCTTCATTGTCAGCCAAAGTGGTTTTAATCACATGTTGCCAAAGTCTTTTTAAAAGCAATGAAATTATAACAGAGTTATTTTTGGTCAGCGTGCTTTCCACATGTAATACTGATATTATCATAGATCTATAGAACCCTACAGCACAGAAAACAGGCCATTCAGCCCTTTTAGTCTGTGCCAAAACATCATTCTGCTAGTTCCATTGACCTGCACCCAGTCAATTACAGACCCATTGTGAAGTTTCTTCCATATTAAATCCAGTTTACTCTTCCATTAATTTGAGGCTAAAAATAAGAGCATAAGAAAATAATGGTGACAAGAGGCCACTCAGCCCCCCAATACCACTCTACCATTGAACATGATCATGACTGATCTATCCCAGAACTCCTCTTAAATACAATGTCCCTTTGGATTTCAATTCCTTAATACAGTAAAGCCCCTGCTATCTGGAACCTATGGGGATTGGTAGATTCCAGATAAGTGAATTTGCCAGTTGCTTAAGTGTGTGTGCACTGCATGATTGGTGAATTAAGGCTAGGAGAGGTGCCAAATTTCCACCATTTATTTTTTGCCGGTTGCTTGAGGCAACCATTTGCTTGGATTCCAGATAACAGGGATTTTACTGTAGTTCAAAAATTATCTATTTCCTCTTCATTATCTGTAGTCTTCTAGCCTTGGCCACCCTGAGGAAAGACAACTTCAGAGATTCACCACCTTCTGTGAGAAGATCATCCGATGTACCTCTCTTTTAAATGACTGCCTCTACCCTTGTAACAGTGTACTCTCATTTGAGATTCTCACACGAGAGGTAACACCTCATCATCTACCCTGCAATGCCCTCCAAGATCTTTTATCTTTCAATAAAATTAAACTTCATTCTTCTAAACCAAAAAGATTATCGATTGAAGAGGATCAAGTTATTGAAAATAAAAGATGAGAATAATCTAAGTAAACACACAATCAATGATATCAATATATATAAAATGGCAACAATTTCCATATTCCCATATGAGATGGATGGAAGTCATTCAGCCAGTCATTTTATCATCTTATAGAACAGGGTGGGCAACCTTTTTTCAAAAATTCACATTCCACCTTAAGCAGATCCTATGCCATAAGTGTTCTGTGATTAGTAAGGGTATGTGAGTGGAAAGAAAAAGTTTGAAAATCACTGTTTTAATCGTACCTAATTGGCTTGTTATGTGCATGGTTTCATAACTCCAAAGGAAATGAGCCCAATGATTATTTTTCTCAAGCAAAATATTTCAGTAACAATAGGGCCTAAAGCAGTGGTTCTCAACCTTTCCTTCGCACTCACATACCACCTTAAACAATCCCTTACCAATCACAGAGCATTTATGGCATAGTAAATACTTAAGGTGGAATATGAGTTTTAAAATAAAGGTTGCCCACCCCCATAGACAAATACACTAACTTTCCCTGTGACCCTTATCCATTCTCTCCATTTTCATCAGTTTCCCTCAGATTCTACCATTCATCCATACACTAACAGCAATTGGGAATGGCCAAGCCTGTCAAATCACATTTCTTCAGAATGTAGCCAGGTAAAACCTACGAGGCACAGTGTGCAAATTCATCACAGATAACACTAAAGGTCAGGATGAAAACCAGGACAGTGGAACTGTGAGGCAAAAGCTTACAACAATGCCACTGTGCTCATAAACTGAAACTATAGCAATTCAATTGGGGAACACGGAGAAGGCAGAGAAAATAAACAAATATTTTGTGTTTGGCGCATCAAAAAAGCAGAGAACCTCCCAGATATATCGGAAATTAAATATATTTTATATATGTGTGCATTTAATTTAGACATGCAGCATAGAAACAGGCCTTTTCAGCCCATGAGCCTGTGCCACCCAATTAACCCAATTGAATAATGGGAGGAAATCAGAAAACCCACACAGATTGGAGTGAATAAGCAGCAGAAATTAACAATTTTAGGAAAAAATTGTATGAGAAAAGTTTTCAAGTTCAAATTGTTATCCGATTGCACAAGTTCAACCCAATGAAACAGTATTCTTTGGTCCTCGGTGCAAAACATGCAGATGCACAAGTAGACATAGCGCATTTCTTTTCTTTCTTTGGCTTGGCTTCGCGGATGAAGATTTATGGAGGGGTATGTCCACGTCTGCTGCAGGCTCGTTGGTGACTGACAAGTCTGAATCGGGACAGGCAGGCACGGTTGCAGCGGTTGCAAGGGAAAATTGGTTGGTTGGGGTTGGGTGTTGGGTTTTTCCTCATACTGACAAATTATACATACGCAGGACAGATATACATACCATATAACATAAAACATAACATAACAATTACAGCACAGAAACAGGCCATTAGGCCCTTCTAGTCCGCACCGAACCAAACTCCCCTTTCTAGTCCCACCTCCCTGCACAATGCCCATAACCCTGCATCTTCTTCTCATCCACATACCTGTCCAACCTTTTCTTAAATAATACAATTGACTCCGCCGCCACTATTTCTCCCGGAAGCTCATTCCACACGGCTACCACTCTCTGAGTAAAGAAGTTCCCCCTCATGTTACTTCTAAACCTCTGCCCCTTAATTCTTAACTCAAGTCCTCTTGTTTTAATCTTTCCTCCTCTTAATGGAAATAGTCTATCCACATCCACTCTGTCTATCCCTTTCATAATCTTAAATACTTCTATCAAATCCCCTCTCAACCTTCTACGCTCCAAAGAATAAAGACCTAATCTGTCCAATCTCTCCCTGTACTCTAGATGCTTAAACCCAGGTAACATTCTGGTAAACCTTCTCTGCACCCTCTCCACTCTGTTTATATCCTTCCTATAATTAGGCGACCAGAACTGCACACAGAACTCCAAATTAGGCCGCACCAACCAAATAAATGCATTTTATTTAGTAATTATTAGTCTTGGATGGGAGGAAGCTATTTCTTAGCCTGGTGGCACTGGCTCTTATCCTCCTGTATCTCTTTCCTGTCAGGAGCAATTGAAAGATGCTGTGTGCAGAGTGGTAGGGGTCCTCAATGATTTTGCACGCCCTCTTCAGACAATGATCATGGTAGGTCATGTCGATAGAAGGGAGGGAGACCCCAGTGATCCTCTCTACCACTCTTATTGTCCTGTGATTGACCTCCGATCCAATTCTCTACAGCAACCATACCACAATGTGATGCAGTCAGCCAGGTCGCCCTTAATAGAGCTCCTGTAGAAGGCTGACATGAGGGTGGCCATTAGCCTTGCCCACTTCAGTCTCCTCAGAAAGTGCCTTCCTGACAAGTGAGGAGATAGTGACAGGAATGAATGCTTCCAACACGTTAACATCCTTCCTTAAACAAGGTGACCAATTAAGGACACAATGTTTCAGATGTAGTTTAACCAATGCCCTGTGTAACTGAGACTTATCCACTGCACCAAGCAGATTGTGAATGGTGTGTTCAAGCATGTTTATATGAAAAGCATGGAAATAACATCCAGGTGTACTCAATTAAATACCATGATATCATTCCAGATAGCTCCAGATATGAGTTTTTCAAATGTATGGAAGAGATAGAAGGAAAATTGGAGACTTAAATCAATATAAAAGTTGTGATTACTCTTTAACACTATTTTTATTAAAGGAATTTAATTGCACTACATATGTAACTGTTGCTCAGTGAACAAACTAATCCAGGTTACACAGCAGTCTTAGGGCTGCTGTTCCCTCTTGGCAGGATTAATCCCTAGTATGGCAAATAATCCTGATTTGTAGAAAATTTATTCAGTATAATTCTGTAAAATCTGAGTGGTGCCTGCTTCTCTAAGGAGATGTATGAGATTTTGTGCTACAAAGGATTATAAGCAACTCTTGCGAATTTATTAATCGATCGCTCACAAGTGCAAGTGGGGACAGGTGTGGCAAAAACAACTCTGGCAGGTGCAGGATCCCTTTCACCTTTAGACATATTAGCTTTACATGCTTGTACCTGCACCACAGAGAAATGCCAAACTGTTTTATTAAATATCTCCTGTTTTGGAAAGGAAGGTGAGACTAATTTTTTTTTGTACTTAAAATTCAGTAAAATTTGTTGAGACACATTTGTCAGTGAATGCAACATTTTTCCAATGCAAGTATGCGGCAGAACTTGTCTTCCAAGTTTCCTGCAAGAAAAAGTACCCTGTTCCTTGAACCATTGTGTATGATAGTTCAACTTCTTTTGATGTCTGTGGTAATTTACTGAAACTTAAATCTATAGTGATGGATTAATCTTGATGCGAATAGTTTCCTCTTCCTGAATGTCGATTTCCAAAGTAAATTGTATAAACAAATGAGCTGAAGATAAGTACTGATATTGGTAAGCACAAATAGTGATTTGTTTGCATTCAAGCTGAATTTGTGAAGTTTGTTCTGACACCACAGTGGAACATATCTCAAAGGAAGGAAGTGATTTAAAATTGAAGGATTAGAGGTTGAACTAATCCTTGGGTTGTATGACAAATGCTGTGATTGAAATTCAATGTTATATGTAACACTTCAAAAACAAAGTTTTAAGTAATTAGAAATTAAGGGTAGAAGGTGAACAAAGTTTAAAAATAAAAAAGTTTTGGCACTGGCAAGACCAGCATTTATTGCCCATTTCTTGAGGTGTCTGAGAAAGTAATAGAGGGCAGGAATTTTGAACAGCGGGTGCCTTACTGGTGGCAATCCCATGTACCCACTACCTTTGTCCATCTTGGTGGGTTTGCACAGGTGCTTTTGTGAGGGAGAGAGAGGGATTCTTCTGGCAATTTAGCACAAGGGAAAGGAGTATTGACTGGCTGTGTTTTGGAGGAGAGAGAGTGATTGCTCTGGCAGCATTGTGGGGCGAGGGAATGAAATTGTGTGGACTAGGAATTGACTAGCAATGTTGTGAGGAAGGAGGGATTACACTAGCAATCGTGGGGAAGGAGGGGTTACACTGGCTATGTTGTGGGGAGAGGAGGGTCAAACTGGCCATGTTGTAGGGAAGAGGCCAAGTGGTCCAAGTTTGCCTGCAATGTTCCAATTCAAGTGCTGGGTGGGGAATGTCATTTACCCCTGCAATTCTCCATGGAAACCCTATTGGTGTCAAAATAGCGTCTCTCAATAGCAAGTCTCCATAAACTTTACAAATGAACCAGAAATTATTGTTATTGCATTTCACTCATGGCAATATTGATTTTTCAGTTGAGTAAAATTAGAATAATAAGTGCTAAGTATTTCATTTCTGTACTGCTCCCATTCTCCCAGAATGGGGGACAACAGCCTCTCTCCAGTTCCTGGTCTCCTGGACCTGGGGAGCACACAATACTGTTCTCCTGGTGCTGGAGGGATTGGGATGATGGCCTCTGTACAACTTCCAGTCTGCTGGAGCTGGAGTTTGGTAACAGCCTTTGTGCAGCTCCCAGTCTCCTGGAGCTGGGGATCACTGAGTGCTGTCCATCCCTCGATTGGGCTTACCCATAACCTGTTGTCCTCCTTTCTTTCCCCTCCATCTTGCCGCTTCCTCAGCCTTCATTGGACGCTTAAGCTTCCTTCATCCTCAGATGACGAGAGGTTGCTGAACTTTGTTTGTGCCTTGATCCTTTTCTTCCCCCTATTTGCAATGTCAGTTGCCAGTCTCTTTTGTGGGGCTTTACTGAGGTTTCTTTCATTTCTTGACTGTCTGCCACTTTTCCTCTGCAGCTCCCTCCTCCATCAACTCTCTGTCTGATCTTTTGCTTCATTTGCATTTCACAGAATTAAGAAATTGCCCCTTTATTTTTTTCAGAATCAGGAGTAATAATCAATGAAAAGCAGCAAAAGTTTGGGGGAAAGAAAGGTCATATTTTCAGAAGATTGTGCATAGAACATATGAAGGGTCCTCTGGAGTTTGCAGGTTGGAGGTGGATGTGTTTGTAGTTGCCTCACTCTCCCTGGTCTTATTCTCTACCCAGGTCTCTATCACAGTCAAGGTTGAAGGGGATGTTGACCTCACTCAGGTTACTAAAATTATTGTAACATTTGATGCTGAATATCATGACCATGTTGAATTTAACCTTTAAGGAAGTTTAAATGTTCAAAAAAATGATTTGAACTTGCATCAAGGACACCTCAATTAGGTACAGGGCTGTGCATCAATGTACATTCAAAATAAAAACAAGTGGCCAAACCCAGTTCAATACAGGCCCAAAAAAAGCAAAGCAACATTGGCGGAAGCTCTTTTGTAGAGTGAGACAAAGGAGAAAGCTAGAGACAGCAGGGGAACATCAATCTCATCTCACTGTTGATGCTTCTAGACAAACAAGGAGCAGGCAGCTGGAAACTGAGGAACCTCAGTGCTCAGCGCTAAGCATTCCATGAACAGACAACAAGAGTCTGCTGAGGAAGAAGAAACAAGTCTCCAAGCAATACAAACAAAAGCCACGAGCCAACCTGAATTACCATGAGGTTTTTTGGGTACTTTTTCAACCATGTAGTCAACGACTGAATGTTTGATTTCCTGGGCAATGGCAAGTATCCTGCTTGTTTATAATAATTTAACAAATGCTGAACTTTTATACAGTGCACAATATTTTAATGCTAATGTCGTTGATTAAACACTGTTAATGTTAGTTTTGTTTCCATTGCAGTTTAGATTCCAGAGGGCAAGAGAGTTTCTGTCATCTTAAAGTTAAAATTTCAAACTTCCTTCTCCAATCATATGGGTCCAAATTCAAATGAAAATACACCACATAATGTCGAGATATTGCTGAGACATTCAGTAACTGCATGGAATTCTGTTACCCTAAAAATCTAACTGACAAGCTCTCTCTTGCTAGCCAGTTTTTTGACTCATTGTAGGTAGGATTTTAATTTTGATCAGCAGTATTTTTACATTTTATCTTCCAGAATATGTTTGTCAGCAAAGTCAAATCTAAACCTGACGTCCCAGGATTGAATGCATAAAAGTGATTTCAAAGTATCTGGAGGAATTGATCAGATGGCGTGGCAATAAAATGAAATGAGTATTGGATGGGTGTAAACATGTACTTGTTGATGAGTTTAACATCTGTATTCAGGAAAATGCCTGAAGCTATCATTAAGGAAAAAATAGTGAGGCATCTGGATAGAAAATGTTCCATCAAGCAGACACAACATGGATCCAGGAGGGCAGACAAATTTACTGGAGTTCTTTGAGGATATAATGAGTACGGAGGTTAGAAGGGAAAAATGTAGATTTTGTAAATTTGATTTCAAGAATTACCTCTTTCCTTTATCTTTTCATCACTGACTAAGAATCAGCAACTCAAGTCAACAACACAAGAAATTTAGAAGTTCTCCACTTTAGCTACCTTTATAGAAGAAACATTTTAATGGTTGTGCATTTAAAGGACAGCTTCTTCCCCACTGCCATCAGATTCCCGAATCACCAATGAACCAAACTTACTTTTCATACAATATTTTTTTTGTAGTAATGTGGTAAAATGATTATAATATGTATGTTTGCTCTATAATGCTGCCACAAAACACTGAATTTCATGACTTTTATTGATTCTAATTCTGATTCTGAATGTGTTGCATTGTTGATGTGTACATGATATGATTTCGCCTGAGGCCAGATTGTTCAGTATTCCAGCTAGTATTCAGGTATGACTCTATCTGAAATAAACTACATAAATTTGTAATTTGTAATCATCATAAATTTAATAGCTGCCAAGCTACATTTAAAATTCATATTGTGTGAGTAGTCTGCTGACCTGAGAAGTTTTACAGTCATTTACAAAAGCTGTCATTTCCAACCAGGCTTTTGCACAGAAACGGAGGGGAGAGATTGGAGAGGTATCCACCAGGTGCTGGTCAGTGCCATGAGGAGGGTGGGAATTTGTTCCGGCATGGACTCATAGGGCCAAACTGGCCTGTTCTGTGCTCTATATGGTTACATGGTTACATGGACGACACCCTCCTGCTCTAATATTTGTCCAGAAGCTTCCAACTGAGGGTAGAGCATACCCTTTGTTGTATTATTATCTTTCCAATTATCTGCAATGGGTTTGCTTCTCATTCCTACCCGATTACTGCTTGGTGCATTTCAAAGGCCAATTACTGATACCTCCTTTTTGGCATATAATGCATTTCATTTCTGAATTCACACACAAATCTTGCTATTACTTCTTCTATAGGGTTTCAACATTGTCATTTTAAAATACATTGTCCAACATCCCACACCAGAAAACAAAAAACCTCCTCAAGTCAATGTTGAGAACTCTTATGCCATCATCTTAGTGTGTGTTACAAACTGTTAGGTATCCAATGTCTCTCTGCCTTCACCAGGCAACAGAGACTGAACAAAATTATTCACATTTTTACACATGTTCCACTCAAGCCTGCACTTGATCACATATGCACACACCCTTCATATCAATCTTCATAACATGAACTGGTTCTGTCTGATCACTGCTTATCCAGTGTCAAAACATCAAGAAACCTTTCGTTACCTCTCCTTAACTCACAGCTTGCACTCAAGGCTGGATTCCCACTTCCTTTCCCACTTCTTGAATATAGAACAATATAGCACAGTAAAGGCCCTACCTATATGCCAACCTACATAAAACTAATCAAAAAGTGAAACCTTCCCTAACTCATAACCTTCTATTTTTCTTTCATCCATGTGTCTGTCTCAGAGTCTTTAATGTCCCTATTGTACCAGTCTCCACCACCAACATGCAAAGCTTTCCAGGCACCCAATGCTGAGCAATCTCTTCCTTCACTTCCTGTAGTAACCAGGGGTATTTCTCATCCAGACCTGAGGACTTATCAATTTTAATATTTTTAAGAAGATCAAACACTTCCTCTTTCTAACCACAACATGCTCCAGCACATATGCCTGTTCTATTCGGACCTCACCTTGACCAAGGTCTCTCACTCTGATGAACACTGAAGCAAGGTATTCATTTAGCACCTCCCCTACCACCTCCGCGTCCAGGCACATGTTGCCTCCTTTATCCTTATGTGGCCTTACCTTCACTCCCGTTGTCCTTCTGTTCTTCACATATGCAGAGAACGCCTTAAATTTTTACTTAATCCTACTTGCCAAGGCCTTCTCATGCCCCCTTCTAGCTCTCCTAAGCCCTTTCTTAAGTTCCTTCCTGGCTACCATATAATTCTCATGAGCTCTTCCTGTCTTTTGCTTCTTCCTTTTAACAAGCGGCCTCATCTGTTTTGTCAACCATAGTTCTCTTATCCTACCATTTTTTCTCTATCTCAGTGGGATAAAACTTATCCAGAACCCTACACAAGCGGTCCCTAAACATCCCCCATATTTCTTCTGTACTTTTACCCAAGGATTTATTCTTTGTAGTTCCTATCTAATCCCATTGTAATTGGTCCTTTCCCAATTAAATACATCACTAATTTATCTGTTCTTATTCTTGCACTTAATTCTTAGTTAGTAAATGCTACTCCCCTTCCCCCTCTTTTACCTTCCACCCTATCCCTTTGGAAAAAATCTCCCTTATTCCTAATACTTCTTCCATTGAAATAAACACATTTCAAACCCTCCAACTGACTACATTTATGCTTCCTCCCCTTCCTCTCCTTCCCCACAAACCCACAACATATTACATCATCCTTTCCACCTTCTGCTCTATTTTCTGGTCAGAATCAGAATCATGTTTATTGTTGTGAACATGTGTCTCAAAACTTGTTGCATCTCATGTGCAAAATTGTTATAAATTACAGTTCCATTAATAAAAATATTTTTAAATAAATAAATAGTGCAAAAAAGAGAAAATGAGAAGGTAGTGTCTCTAGGTTCATTTTCCATTCAGAAATCTTATGGCGGAGGGGAAGAAGCTGTTTTGTCATGTTGGGTATGCATCTTCAGGCTCTTGGGCCTCTTTCCTGATGGTAGCAGTGAGAAAAGGGCATGGCCTTGGTGGTGAGGGTCCTTGATAATAGAGGCTACTTTCTTGAAACACTGCTTCTGAAAGATGTAGTTCACAACCCTCTGTAGCCTTTTCCTGTCTTGTGCAATGGCACATCCATACCAGACAGTGATGCAATCAGTCAGAATGCTCTCTGCTGTACACCTGTAGAAATTTGAAAATGGTCTTTGATAACATATCAAATCTCCTCAAACTCTTACAGCCATGATAGCCACAGAATAAATCTTCAGAGAGATAGACACACCAGGAATTTGAAGTTGTTTACCCTCTTCACTGCCGACAGCTTGATGAGGACTGGTTTGTGTTCTCCTAGTTTCCCCTTCCTGGTCCACTACCAATTCCTTAGTTTTGCTAATATTGAGTACAAGGTTGTTGTTCTGACATCACTCAACTAGCTGATCCATCTCACTCCTGTACATTCCTCATTGCCATCTGTGATTCTGCCAACAACCGTGGTGTCATCAGCAAAACTGTAGAGAACATTTGAATTGGGGCTAGTAGAGCAGGGGGCTAAGCACACATCCTTGAGGTATGCCTGTGTTGGTTGTCAGTGAGGAGATGTTACCAATCGGCACTGATTTGTTTTCCATTGAGGAAGACAAGGATCCAATTGAAAAGTAAGGTGCAGAGGCCCAGCTTGCTGGCCAGCACTAAGGGGATGATGAATGTTGGAAACTGAGCTATAATCAATAAAAAATGGCCTGATACACATGTTGCCATTGTCCAGGTGATCGAGGTCTAATTGGAGAACCAGTGAGATTGCATCTCTTCTTGAGCGATTGTGAAGGTAAGCAAATTGTGGTGGGACCAGATCTTTATTTATGTATGAGTTAGTTCTGGCCATGACCAACCTCTCAAAGCATTTCATCACAGTAGATGTCAGTGCTACTGGGTGATAATCATTGAGGCAGTTCACACTACTCTTGGGTACCGGGATGATTGATGCCCCTTTGAAGCAGGTGGGCACCTCTGGCTGCAGCAGTGGGAGATTGAAAATGTCCGTGAACACTCCAACTCATTGGTTGGCACAGATTTTCAGTTCCCTGCCAGGTATACTATCAGGGTCTAACACCTTGCAATGGTTCCCTGCCTTGAAAGATGTTCTGATGTTGACCTCTGAGCCAGGTATCACAGGGTCTCCAGCTTCTGCAAGGATTCTTATCAGTACTGTTGAATTCTCCTTTTCAAAGCAAGCATAAAAGGTGTTCACCTCTTCGGGGAGTGAAGCAACACAGCCTTTTAGGATGTTAAGCTATGCCTTGTAGGATGTAATGGCCTGAAAGCCTTGCCATAGCTAGCATGTATCTGATTTTGTTTCTAACTTCACTCGCCATTACCTCTTTGCTGTTAAGATGGCCTTCCTGAGGCTATACCTGGATTTCCTATAAAGATATTGATCACTAGTCTTAAATGCCACTCACCCTCAGCAAGTTGCTAATCCTTTGGTTCAACCATGGCTTTTGGTTGGGGTACTCACAGTATATGTGCCTGGGCACATACCATGTGAATGGATCATCAGGATTCACATACATCCTGATGAAGTTGGTGACGGGCGTGACATATTAATTCAAATTTGAAGAGGAATCTTTGAATGTGGTACAGTCCACCAATTCAAAGCAGTTCTACAGACGGTCCTTGACAAGGCAACAATTCAGAGATTACCATCTTTGAGATCCTGCTTTTCAGCCTCCTTCCTAACTCCCTATATTCCCTCTTCAGGGCCTCATCCCTACTCCTATCTATGTCATTGGTCCCACGTGGAGCACAACATCTGACTGCTCACTCTCCCACTTGAGAATGCTGTGGAGTCGATGAGAGATCATACTATCCGGGAGTCTCAAACTTGTTGACAGGACCTCCTACTTTTCCCCTAACTATCGAATCCCCATCACTATAGGTCTCCTCTTCTCCCACCTCTCCCCCCCCCCCCATATTTTCCTTCCAAGCCAAAGAGTCAGACTCTGTGCTAGAGATCTGACCACTACAAATTGTTCCTCATAGGTTGCCCCACCGAACAGTATCCCCTTCCCTCTCCTAATAGTCACCCAATTACCTGCCTCTTGCCTTTTTGGTGTGACTGTTTCCTTGTAGCTTCTGTCTATCATCTCCTCTGCCTCCTGAATGATCCAGAGTTCATCCAACTCCAACTCCAGTTCCCTAATATGGTCTGTAAGGAGCACAGCTATATGTACCTTGCCAGTGTAGTCATCAGGGACACTTTCCCTGTCCCAGATTTCCCACATCCTGCACTGAAGCATACCATTGCCCTAGCTGCCATCTCCACTACCTTTTCTTGGCTATAATGAAAAGATCTTGCATGGTCTTACCTGTACCAATAGCACGTCCTCAGTTTCTGCTCACCGAAGCCACTCGAGCCAAACCCTTAACTCGCCACTTCTACACTGGGTCTTTTGAGCCAAAGACTCTAACTTACCATTCCTATACTGAACCACTGGCACACTAGCCACTCCAACAATGGTAACTCTGCTTGAGTTTTCCTTCTTTTTGTTTGCCTCTGGGACTACCTGTATCACAGACTTCAACCAGTCACTGACATTCTCGCTCCACTTCAATTTAAACTCCCCTGAAACAAGCTACAGCTCCTGAATCTCACCAGTCCTTGATGATTTAATGTTCTGCTAGACATGCCTGAACTTGCACTGTGCCTTTCACACATTGATTCTGGAGTATTCAATAACTTGATGTTAAAGTTCAAATTGTTCATATTTCTTCCATATCCCTTTACTCTCTGCCAGTCCTCCATCCTTCTGAAATATCTGCATCATCCAGTTTAGGTTGGTTGACTTCAGTTTATTCATTCTCTGTTTGCAGGTTGTGCCTCCAGTTGCCAAGACCTCTGGAAACATCTCCATTTCTGTAATTTGCTTTGGACCTCCTTCTTTACCCCCAGTATCTCTTCATATGCTACTTCAATTCCTTTATTATTCCTTCTATACATGTCTTGCAGCATTTTATATGTTAAAGTTCGTATATGAGGTTGTCTCCTCCTGTCTGTAAAGCATGAGACACATTTGTAGATGATTTTGGGCTGAATCTTGAATTATAGCATGTAGAAGAAATGTAAGAACCAAATTATTAATATGTTTAATTTCTTGTTTCTTCAGTCAACTGATGATATCTCTCCTTTCTATCTTCTGCAAGGGTAGTGAGTTTGGATTGGGCTAGGTATGAAGAGGGGCTGGGTAGGAGGAGGTGGAGCTAAGGGGGGGGTGTAGAGATTATTTGTATCAGTTGATTAAGTTTAGTGTTTGCACCTTCAAATAGATCATTTAAATAAATAGATTTTTTAACCTCTTGCTAACTGTCAGTATATTACAAATACCTTTTCTGTTCAAAATATTTGTATTGAGTTTAACTTAAAAATCCTTCTAATAAAGCAAGTAACAGGTCATATCATATATATATATATATATATATATCACAAATTAAATATAACTGTAAATCAAAAACCTATCCAATATTTAATGATATTTCTTTAAAAATAATTCTGGATAGAAAATAAGTAAAGCTATATTAGACAATCCCTTGATCGAAACAAAGGGAAAGTTCTGTCTAATTTATTGATATGATCTATGACAACCATATTTAAACCCATATTTAACAAGTTATCTAAAAAAAGGAATAAAAAGAAAAAAAAACCTAAAACTAAACCTAATCTATCCCCTCCCTCTAATCAAGGTTACCTTGTTCTTTTTCTTTGGCTTGGCTTCGCGGACGAAGATTTATGGAGGGGTAATGTCCACGTCAGCTGCAGGATCGTTTGTGGCTGACAAGTCCGATGCGGGACAGGCAGACACGGTTGCAGCGGTTGCAAGGGAAAATTTGTTGGTTGGGGTTGGGTGTTGGCTTTTTCCTCCTTTGTCTTTTGTCAGTGAGGTGGGCTCTGCGGTCTTCTTCAAAGGAGGTTGCTGCCCGCCGAACTATGAGGAGCCAAGATGTGTGGTTTGAGGCGATATCAGCCCACTGGCGGTGGTCAATGTGGCAGGCACCAAGAGATTTCTTTAGGCAGTCCTTGTACCTCTTCTTTGGTGCACCTCTGTCTCGGTGGCCAGTGGAGAGCTCGCCATATAACACGATCTTGGGAAGGCGATGGTCCTCCATTCTGGAGACGTGACCTACCCAGCGCAGTTGGATTTTCAGCAGCGTGGATTCGATGCTGTCGGCCTCTGCCATCTCGAGTACTTCGATGTTGGTGATGAAGTCACTCCAATGAATGTTGAGGATGGAGGATGGTTACCTTGTAAGAAAGTTGTAAAGATACGAATCAAATAGCGACCTTCAGACATTAGTCCGAGAATCTCCGAAGCATCCAAAATTCTTAAATCTTCTAATCCTGATAGCCTTCTATGAATTGGCCCCACATCTTTTCAAATTGAAACTTTCTATCGTTAATGTTGTATCTAATTTTCTCAAAGCTTAAACAGGACATTACATCATGCAACCTCTGTGTACGAGTAGGTGAAGAGTCATCTTTTCATTTCATTAAAATTGCTTGTCTGGCTAACAACATGGCTACAACAATACTTAGCAAGGTATAACTGTGCAATAAATGGTTGTACAGATGGATCTTGGGGTGCAAGAACATGGATCATGAGAACTAGATAGGATGATAAAGAAGACTCGTAGCAGGTTTGCCTTCATTGCTCAGGGCACTAAGTAGAAAAGTAGAAAAATAATCTGCATCTCTGTAAATATTTCGATCAAGCCACATTTATAGTATGGCAGGCACTTCGTCACTGCACTGCATTAAAGTTGTAGTGGTTTTGGAGAGGGTGCAGAAGAGGTTCCTGAGAACGTTGCCTAGATTAGAGAATAGCAGGTATGAGGAGAGTTTGGACAAGCTTGGATTGTTTTCTCTGGACCATCAGAGGTTTAGGTGACCCAATATAAATATATTAAATTCTGAGAGGCATAGATAAAGTTTCCCCCCCCCCCCCCCAGGTGGAAATTTAACATGCCCAAATGATAAGGTTTTAAGCTTTAAGGTGAGAAGTGGAAATTTTAAAAGGAAATGTATGAAGCAAGTTCTTTACGCAGACGGTAGTGGAACACGTTGCCAAGAGGGGTGGTGGAAGCTGATCAGATTTTGATGTTTAAAAGGCATTTAGATAGACATGTGAACATAGAAGGGAGAAAATTTCTGTTGATCTTCTTTGGATCTGATATTGTCCTGTACCATCTGAATTTTTAATTGATGCCATCGTTCTCACACGTCAGGATTAGTGCCAAGAGCTTTCCAAAGGTTGTTCTCTTGTTGGTATATCAGAAGATCTTCTTGAAATTCTTGCTGATCTTTGCTGTTTAATGGGCTTCTTCATCATCAAATTGTTCCAATGTCAGCCCTGGATTAGTGAGTACACTGTGGTTTGAGCCAGAAAGTTCTGGTTTCAAGTCTCGCAACATTCTTGGCATAAACTCAATTATGGTATTGACAAGCTAATTAATTTACAAGCACTCAGCAGATCAAGCAATGACTGTGAAAAAAATAAACTGC